>NC_051223.1:36037615-36065115 GCF_015220715.1 Pygocentrus nattereri
CCGTTGACCCTGCTCTGTCATTTTACGTGGCCGACCACTTCGTGGCTGAGTTGCTGTCGTTCCCAGTCGCTTCCACTTTGTTATAATCCCACTGACAGTTGACTGTGGAATATTTAGTAGTGAGGAAATTTCACAACTGGACTTGCTGCACAGGTGGCGTCCGATCACGGCACCACGCTGGAATTCACTGAGCTCCTGAGAGCGACCCATTCTTTCACTAATGTCTGTAGAAGCAGTCTGCAGGCCTAGGGGCTCGGCTTTACACACCTGTCGCCAAGGAAATGATTGGAACACCTAAATTCAATGATTTGGATGGGTGAGCGAATACTTTTGGCAATATAGTGTATAAAAATGGGACACATTAAAAAATCTCAAAATCTGTTGGCCATACAAAAACTTTTGAATTCATGTTGTGCTACAAACCCAACTGGCCATGGTTTATTCAACATATGCCAAAACTTGAGCAGTAAAATAGAAGCATTTCTAGTAGAACTTGAAATATTACACAGATACACTAAGCTCCAATCTGAACCGCAGCTACTGTATTTGGTGAGATGACTGGTGTGAAACTGTAGAATTGTGTAAAACTGAGGTGCAACTGCTGTCCCACAGATTGCTGTTGCGGTGGGACAGTCAGAGCACAAATTATACTGCAGGGCAAGCTGGGGATTGTAGCGCAGTGCACTGCGAAACATATTAACAAAAAACTAGTACACTTTCGGGGAACCAGATAGGATTGTGTCCTGGGCCTGATCTGGGCTTGTGTTTGACGCAAGGGGTTTAGTGTGTCCACACATTTATTACAGCTTCCATTCTTTGCTGGAGACTCACTTTCGGTTTTTCAAAGAAATCTGCAGGGATATTTTTCCCACACCTCCAAAGTTCTTGGAAGGTGAACATATTCTCTATTTAAACCCATACACAGTCAGTGATGTTGAGGTCTGGACTCTGGGGTGGTCAGTCTATTGTTCTGAGACACCAGCAATATTTGTTTCATTTTTTCATGTTTATTTTCTTTGATTTTCTCCTCTTTCTAATAAGCTACTGTTTATCTGAGGAGAGTTTTAGTCTCTACCAGGTCTTGCATGGACATTAAGAGTCCAATTTTCTCCAACTGCTGTATTTTCCTTTGACTTTCTCCTTCATTTTGCAAGTGGATTATCTTGAAAAATGAATAGCTTGGACTGTACAAAAGGGTGGTCTCTGACTTTTGCACAGCACTGTATATAAGTAAGTGTAATGACTCTTCACACTGTTATTGCTGGGCTGTTAGTGCAGAGGTCTAAGTAGAGCTGTAGAGATCGAGATGGAGGCCATAATGTGTTGAAAACGTGCTTTTGTGTCGAGGGGCTTTTACAGTGATGGCTGCAGAGTGGAGAACGTAATGGAGATTTATGGAGGGGTAATACAATAGGGCCCTTCAGTCAATCAGGAACACAACCATGCAGAGAGGTAAGTACAGAAGTCTGTATATGACCCATGAAAACTACCCAGACAGCTCTTTGAAACCTCTAGTCATACCAATGCATTCAAGAAGTACTAAGCCAAGGCTGCAGGAGGTTTTGCCATCATTTGAGAGGCCTTATCAGTTCTATAGCTGGTTAGCAATAACAGATGAAGCCCCTCAGATCAGTGACCAGTGTTGGCACATGCCTTAGGACAGGTTATCGATTGAGCAGAAGAGATTCGTCCAATAATATTCAGAATCAGATTGACACACTTAAAAAAGATGGTTCTTCAAGGGTTCCTTAGTGAAGAAAATGGTTCTATATAGAACCATGAACACTCAAAGAACCCACTGCATGATTAAAGGGTTCCTTGCATCATGAAAGTGTTCTTCAGATTGATGAAGAATGTGTTTTATATGGTTCTACATAGAATCTTTTTGAAAAAGGTTCTAGGACCATGAACACTCAAAAAACCCTTTGCATGATAAGGGGGTGGGGTATAAATTAGATGCTTCACCAGTCATTTAATCTCCACATACCTCCTCCTGAAAGAGGTTTTGTCGGTTCTTCAAGGCTCTGAGCCGGTTCTGTTTGTCCTCATGTTCTAGATGTTCGTCCGGTGGCTGGAAGTAGCCAATCAGGTCCTGCAGACTCAGACTGACTGACTCAATGGGCAGATCCAGCATGGAGCTTTTTCCTTTCTTACTGAGAGTGTCCAAACCCCTGAGAGTGAGTGAGTGAGTCAGAGAGAAAGAGGCGGAGAGAGAAAGAAATCTCCATCACTGCATGTAATAGAGAAAGTCTGTAATAGAGACGGGGACGGCTAAAGCATGCCTAATTCTGATAGGCCTCACGTTAAGCCTCTTTTCTCCTGGAGAAAATGTAAAATATCTGGCATTTGCATAGTTATGAAGAACTGCACACATAGCAAATATTTCAGAAAATTGGCCATTTGCAATGATATCAAATATATATATATATATATATAATATATAATACATATAAATGTGTGTGCATTTTAGCAGGTCCACTTTCCATAGAGATGCACTTTTTTTTAACACACACACACACAAAAAAAAGAAGTGCATCTACAACCCCAATTCCAATGAAGTTGGGACGTTGTGTAAAACATAAATAAAAACAGAATACGATGATTTGCAAATCCTTCTCAACCTACATTCAATTGAATACACTACAAAGACGAGATATTTCATGTTCAAACTGATATACTTTGTTTTTTGCAAATATTCACTCATTTTGAATTTGATGCCTGCAACACGTTCCAAAGAAGTTGGGACAGGGGCGTGTTTACCACTGTGTTACATCACCTTTCCTTTTAACAACACTCAGTAAGCGTTTGGGAACTGAGGGCACTGATTGCTGAAGCTTTGTAGGTGGAATTCTTTCCCATTCTTGCTTGATGTACAACTTCAGCTGCTCAGCAGTCCGGGGGTCTCCGTCGTCGTATTTTGTGCTTCATAATGCGCCACACATTTTCAATGGGAGATGGTCTGGACTGCAGGCAGGCCAGTCTAGTACCCGCACTCTTTTACTACGAAGCCACGCTGTTGTTACACGTGAAGAATGGACCATAGAAATGACCCAAAATTACTTGGAAAAAAGTCTGGTTCCATTGTCTTACATTAAAAGTAAAATGTTTGTTTTTTTGCTTTTCCTGTAAAGTTAACATTTTGGAGATAAGGTGTGTGTGTGTGTGTGTGTGTGTGTGTGTGTGTGTGTGTGTGTATAATGTTCATGCAATAAGTAGTGACGTAGTGTATGTCTATGTATTCATTTAACCATTTACAAACCTCTCCTTACAGCAGACCAGTATTACTTAGATATTGTATAATGTGTGTTTTGGCTCATCACCCCTTCATTATGTCTGGTGTGCTGGTGATGGAATTGACCAATTCTATGCGATGACCGTGAGCATCCAGGAGGAATCTGGAGCTAAACATTGTTCAAGGTCTCTCAGAAGAAATCAAATACTTTTTTTGGAAAACAAGAAATTCTTGTTACTTTCTACTCACGTTTACGTTCATGTTCATTAACGTGAGTGTGTGTATTGTTACCTGATAAAGCGGTTGAACAGGAAGACTGTGCTGCGGATAACTCTGGCAGTGCGGGATTCCTCGTGCTGGGAGCGAGACAGGGTCAGACCATCATCCATGTGACCCTCATGGTGCATTATGGCCTAACAACCAAACAAACAGCACATGAGCTCCACACACACACAAAGACGAACGCTCATACACGTCCTGCATGAGAGAGATAACATACGATAAACTTTGACCCTCGAAAGGAAATTATACCTACAGGGTATCACAGCGTAGACAGTTCAAGCACTTACAAACTCAAGAACATATAATGTAAAACATCAAAGAAAAATCAATAAGTACACACATAAATGACATTTATCATTGAAAAACAATTACAGAAAATTACACAAAAGCCTCGACAACTAAATATAATATCAAACTTTTCAGTATTTAGTGCCTTTATTCCAGTTTCCACTCTTTTCAGGAGACTCTGCAGGAATATTTGTTCCACACGTCCAATGTTCCATCTTAGAAGTTGGTTTCATTCTGCTTTTAGATAATCTCAGTTACAAATTTAGACGCTTCAGGCCTTAAATTTCTACATCTCTGATGTTCAGGTTCAGTCTTCTTGTACAAATATTCTTTCTTCAAATATTTTCTCTCTCAGTGAGATTCTTCTATACAGCTCCACATCCTTTCAGACCCACAGCGCTGAGTGGTCTTCTCACAGTGGAAGGACGGACAGAAACACCTGTGGATGTTTTCAGATCTGAAGCAGCTTGATTTTCTCCTCTCTCCCAAAGATGAAAGCTTTAAGGGCTGTTTATCTGATGGGGCCCAATTTTGGTGTCTACCAGGTCTTCCAGGTGGTTGTTAGTAGTGTCAATTTCTCTCTAGCTTGGAGGCTTCTGTGTAATATTCTGTAAATATACACATTTTTCAGTTTTTTTTCTTTAGCTTAACTTGTACTGAAGGGCCCATATCTTGTAGGGCCACTTACGGGGGCCACAATTTCCTTGAAATCCACAATTTCCATTTATGACACGAGTGTGATTTTATGTAACAAAGTCAGCATTCATTTTTGCATGATCATTTTCCGGGCTCTTTTTATTAAACAGGCTGTTTTTATTACTGTGTCTTTAAAACTGATTTATGAAAATATGCTCTGTTCTGATTGGCTGCCCTCTATTGAGCCTCTTTCAAAGCACTCAGAGCTGAAACACTGATTGTAACTTCATGAACAGGCAGCTGCTGTAGGCTGAGAGGTGGATGTATGTAAATCAGTTGGTTTGACAATGTTTACATATTCCTTCAAACTATTTCAAAAGGCCAGGTATTCCATGATATATAAAACAATTATAAACTTGACATTAAGATGAATTAATGAATATTGCACTTGCAATCATGATATTCATACGCTTATATGAAGGACTGTATGTACATTGTTAAACTCAAAAAAACTCCTGAAAGGCAAAAAGCGACATACACTCAAATTTATACACAACGTACACACACACACCGCTGCTGTCCAAAGAAAAATGTGGGTTTTTTTTTTAAATTTTGACTTTTCTACATCATTTGGGCACAGCAGTCCTTTACAATGTGTGACAATTTTATGATGAATGGCCCAACAGAAATGCTCCAAAACTGCTTGGAATATAATACATTAACAGCATGTCTGCCCTCCCCTGTAAATTTACCATTTTGGAGATACTTGTTTTTCTTTGGACAACGACCATATACAACTTACACACACACACACACACCCGCCCCCCACACACACACACACCAGAGTGTAAAGCCATCTGTCTCTGCCTGTGCTCGGTTGTGCCAGCAGCTCAGGAGTAATGAGTGTGAGTGTTTTATATCTTCCTAATGAGACTCTCTCTAAATCAGCTCAAGGTCCTCTCATATGAATGAAACCATTAAGCAAAGCTAATAGTGTCAGTAAAGCCACATCCATCCTCGCTAGCCAGCGCCAACGCGCTTCCTTTGCTGCTGTTCAGCAGCACGAACGCTGCTCAAGCTCCATGTCTGGACATTGGGAAGATTTAAAAGAAGCAGAAGAATTGAGTGTTAGAGTTAAAGAGACGGGACAACCAATCAGTGCTACAGTGGCTACCTGGCAACACAGTGAACTTGAAGAAAGGAACAGTTCGGCGAAAAACCAAAAGTATTCGCTCGTCTGCCTTCACACGCATATGAACATGAGTGAGATCCCATTCTTGTCCAGTCATGTTGGAGCAGGAAGGGTCCGTCCCCAAACTTCCCACAAAGTTGGAAGCATGAAATTGTCCAAAATCTCTCAGTGTTGAAGCTTTAAGAGTTCCTTTCACTGGAACTAAGGGGCCGAGCCCAACTCCTGAAAAACACCCCCACACCATAATCCCCCCTCCACCAAACTTGGCAACCGCCAAACCCAGACTCGTCCATAGGATTGCCAGATGGAGAAGAGTGATTGGTCACTCCAGAGAACACGTCTCCACTGCTCTAGAGTCCAGTGGCGGCGCTTTACACCACTGCATTCCATGCTTTGCATTGCGCTTGGTGATGGAAGGCTTGGATGCAGCTGCTCGGCCATGGAAACCCAATCCATGAAGCTCTCTACGCTGCTCTTGAGCTGATCTGAAGGCCACATGAAGTTTGGAGGTCTGTAGTGATTGACTCTACAGAAAGTTGGTGACCCCTGCGCAAAATGCCCCTCAGCATCCGCTGACCCCGCTCTGTCATTTTACGTGGCCGACCACTTCGTGGCTGAGTTGCTGTCGTTCCCAATCGCTTCCACTTTGTTATAATCCCACTGACAGTCGACTGTGGAATATTTAGTAGTGAGGAAATTTCACGACTGGACGATTTATTTCACTAATGTCTGTAGAAGCAGTCTGCAGGCCTAGGGGCTCGGCTTTATACACCTGTGGCCAAGGAAGTGATTGGAACACCTTAATTCAATGATCTGGGTGGGTGAGTGAAAACTTTTGTCTAATGTAGCTGACAACTAAATAAAGTTCCAGTTAGCAGTGTGCAAAATGCATGCCTGAATCATCCAACACTTGCCTCAATCTGTGTGTAGTTATTAAATTTTCAACAAATTTTCAAAATTTCACCACAAAAGTATTATAAAATCATGTCTCAGGCATTGTAACCATTTCATGTAGCAACGTTTTGCGATGAAGCTTTAAGGGGCATTAAACTCTTCCACATCTGGTTCCCTTCACCACAACTGTGAGCAACTCTAACATGGCAAGTTTCTCTAGAATGGGGCATTTCACATCAAACATCTCTCAGTTATTTTTTATAAACAACATCTATCCAAATATATTATTAATTATAATTATTATCTTATATTACATCTTATATTATCTTAGTTCAACTCTATGTTATTGAAATATATGAAAGTATAGTAATAATAAAATTCCAATCTGGCCTCACAGGATGTTTGAATTGATGATGGAACCAAAGAACAGCAACAAACAGATTATACTGAGTTAAGCCTTCATGGAAAGATCAACTAGACCCTCAACCAGCGATGAACAGATGTAGAGAAAGGATTGTTTTATTCTATTCTATGTTTTGCTGATATTCAATAACGAATCTTTCCAGTAACTTCAGACGGCGAAATCTGTCTATACTTGATTTTTCATCAAACCATTGCTTTTAAAGGGGAGGCATAATATGAAATCGCTCTAGATGTGCATTAATGCATCCGTTTCCATCATCACTCACTCTCTTAGCTGCACTTGAAAGGCTGCATAAAGTTGTATGTGATCCTTTTTTTGTGCTGTCTGAAAAGTTTACAGGGAAATTTCTGCATCAACTTTTCTGCAAAATTAAACCGTTCAGATGTAAACAAAGTCATTCAGAGTAGTTTGAAGTGTAATGACCCATTCCAGAGTAACTTAACAGCGGTGGTGATAGGAACCAGCGTTTAATGCCTCTAAAAGCTACCTTACGAGAAAGCCATTACATAAAATGGTCACAAATGTGCTGCGTAATGCCTGGGATGTTGTTTCATGGCAGCACGTTAAGGTTTAGGCCTGAAAGTCTTTTTATTTATTTATTTTTTTATGCATTTATGTGGGAGAGTTACATGCAGGACATTGTAAGACAAAATAGTTCGCAGTGAACAACTTTTAGTGTAGATTTAGAATTTACCATCAACATTGCATGTAAAAACTGAAGACACACGTAGACTAACTGGTCAGTCTGAATAGTAAATAGAATGGCTATATTTGTGTTGTAGACATGGTGACCCCTGGTTCCTATCACCACCACCATCACCACAAAGAAATAAGAGTCTCAGTGAACAGTTTCACGCGAAACCACTCTGAATGACTGTTCACATCTCAGTGACTGAATTATGCCATCACTGTGAACAATTGGTGGGATTCCCTTTTAATGGCCTCTTTTAAGAGCCAAATTAGGACATCATTGTTATCAGAATAATTACTGTTGCTAGCAAAAGATTATCTTATTTTATGAAACTCAGTCTTCCTTACTGTGTTCCTTACTGATGCAAGGAGTAGAGGTCGTAAAGGTGGATGACTTCAAATATCTTGGGTCAACCATCCAGAGCAATGGACAGTGTAGAAAAGAGGTGAAGAAGAGGCTGCAGGCAGGATGGAGTGGGTGGAGACAGGTGTCAGGGCTGATGTGTGACAGAAGGATAGCAGCAAGAGTGAAAGGGAAGGTTTACAAGACAGTAGTGCGTCCTGCTATGATGGATGGTTTGGAGACTGTGGCTCTGGACACTGGAGGCTGAGCTGGAGGTGGCGGAGATGAAGATGCTGAAATTTTCGTTGGGAGTGACAAGGATGGACAAGATTAGAAATGAGCAGATCAGAGGGACAGTGAAGGTGGAGCAGTTTGGAGATAAAGCCAGAGAGGCCAGGTTGAGATGGTTTGGACATGTGTTGAGGAGGAATAGTGGATATATTGGGCAAAGTATGTTGGAGATGGAGCTGCCGGGTAGAAGGAGAAGAGGTAGACCTCAGAGAAGGTTTATGGATGTAGTGAAGGTGGACATGGAGATGGTTGGTGTGAAAGTAGAGGAGGCAATGGATAGGGCAAGATGGAGGCAGATGATCTGCTGTGGTGACCCCTAAAGGGAGCAGCCGAAAGAAGAAGAAGTCTTCCTTACTGTGCTAGTTATCGGCTATAGGCTTAGCCCACTGTTACGTTAGATGATCCTTGTGACAATTTGCTTGGATTCATGCAGTCAGCAGCAACTGGAAAATGTATCATGTACAAAATTGTAGATTTACATCTATAGCATTTGCTATTATGCAGAGCATTTGCAGCGACTTACAATGTGATCATTTTACACAGGTAGGTGAAGGTAGTGTTGGGAGTCTTGCCCAAGGACTCTTATTGGTATAGTGTAGGGTGCTTACAAGGGAGGGGATCAAACCCCAGTCTACAGCATAGAAGGCAGAGGTGTTACCCACTACACTATATCAACACAAAATATCTATATGTGCTGGGATTCTCCAACACGGGGTCCTGTTCCAGGCTCAAAAATCACACATACCTTCCTCTGGACTCCGCCCATGCGAGCACACTTGGCGTCCACTGACTGGTAGGTCAGCCAGAGCCCTGTGTCCACGTGCTGGATGTAACAGACCGAGTCTCCATATTTAATATCAGGAACGCCCATCCCGTCCACCTCCTTCCTCAGTCCGAAATCAAGTTTTTCCTGCAATCACAACACAGAGACAATATTTAGTCATAGGACACAATTTATCTAGCATTCAGTAGTGTTGTTGTTCTAGATTCGTCTTAGACTTGGTGCTATCATGTGCCACTACCGGCCAGGTAAATTATGGACGTATGATCTATTCCAACACCAAATTCTAATATTCACAAAGCACAGAGGGAACAGAACCTTTGCCTAATATTAAAACAATCATATTCTCCACCCAGTTGATTATTATTGCTAACAATATCCTAGAGAGACCTACTCCTATCCCTATTAACTAGGGTTAGGAATCAGTACAGGCCTCATAATACAATATTATCACAATACTTGAGTTAAGATATGATTCTAGTGTGATATTTAAAAGTTTGTATTAAAAAAAAAACTATCAAACCATTGCAAAATTAAATATTGTGACATTATGCAATTTATTACTTTTTTAGTGCAAATTACTCTGCAAAGAAAAAAAAGTTTCATCTTCAGAAGTTCATGTCAGTTCAGTCTTTATTGAAGCAAAACAGGTTTATGAAGTAGACAAATCAACCTTAGAAAAATTATAATAATATCCTTACATTTACATAATTTGCAGACGCTTTTATTTGTCAAGCAGATAAACTTTCAAAACGTGCATATTTAGATTTAGATGCTTTTACACATAGCATTTTACAATGACAGGTGAATATGATGCCCAGTGATGCCTACTGGCATGTTATAGTGCTGTTTCCTTCCTGCCTGAGCCTGTTATCCACTGCACTATCCAATCCTTCCAAACAACCTTTCCTAACTCCATTGATGGAAACTCTGACTAAAAGATCCACTGAACATTGCTGTAATTAGTTGGAGAGATGAAGCTCCACTTAACATCTTTAGGCACAATGAAAGACAGAATGAAAGACATGAATCTCCAGAAGATCCAATGAACACGCCTGGGATGAGTTAGACTGAAAAATGTCCATTGAATACCTCTGGGATGAGTTAGGAGCGATGAAGCTCCATTAAACACCTATGGGATGAGCTGAAGTGATCAAGCCCCATGAAAAGTGTTTGGGATAAGTTGGGAATGATGAAGCTCCTTTGAACTCCTTTGGAATAAGCTGAAAGGAGGAAGCCTCACGGAAAATGTTTGGGATTAGATGGGCGCAATGAAGCGCCAATGAACCGCTTTGGGGTGAGCTACAGTGATCAAGCACCATGGAAAATGTTTGGGATGAGTTGGGAGTAGTATAGGTCCATTTCACTGCTTTGGGTGAGCTGAAGTAATCAAGCCCCATGGAAAATCTTTGGGAGTGATGAAGCTCCATTGAACACCCTTGGAATTAGCTGGAGTTATGAAGCTCTGTAGAACATCTATTAGAGAAGTTGCAGTGATGAAACTACATTGGACATCTTAGCCCCTTAACTCGTGAGGGCCCACTGGCAGGCTCAAGGTTTTATAACACTTCTCTAACCTAAGAACAGCTCAGCATTAAAGACACTGTGGTTACTGGATAATAAAGTCAGGGGATTATAAGGTGACGGGGATGAGTTTGAGTGATGAAGCCTCACTGAAGACCTTGAGGGTTAGTTGGAATGATGATGTTCTCACTGTGATACTCTGAGAGCGCTCATTTATTCTTTCACAGATTCGCACTCTCTCCATCCCTCTCATTGACGTTCTTTCACTGTCTCTTTCGCACTCACTTTTTGGCCGATTTGCTCTCTCCAATTCTCTCTCCCTTCAACACCCTCTTTTTCCTTTTTTCATGCTCACTCGTTCACTGACTGCTCTGACTGCCTGCCTTTCTCTCTCATTCTCTCTCTCATTGATGGAGAATGGAAATGGAATACATTGACACAAATCATGAAATCAAGCTTCTCTTGGCTTGCGTGACTCGATATCGAGCGGAGCAAATACCACCCTAATGAGCCAACTGTAAATAATAAAGTCTGCATTAATCAAAACACTGCCATTAGAACCACACAGGACACATTTATCACAGAACTCTCACAGTAAATGGGCACAAATACAAGAACATTTTAACAGCTGAGTTGGCAAATGTCAGAGAAACTTGGCTAAACGAAGTTCATGCTACTATGTTAGAAGTGACATAAAATGATTCAGTTTCAGAAGATAGTTAGTGAAGTAGCCTCTTTCTATAGGCCCCCTAGTGGTCATTTCTCCAGCAGACTTGAAATCAATCCAGACACTGTTGTCTGTGTGTGTGAAATATTGGGACTGTGTTAAGCTGCTAGTGAGCAATGAGGGATAAACACAAGACAGTAAAGTGGGGTATTATTCCAGGCTTATTACAGCCCAAGATATATTAATCATTATTTATTACATGCCTAGGTATATTATGTATGATTCATGCCATCCTAAGGTGTATTATTCACAACTTGTTACAGCCTAAGGTGTATTATTCATGATGCATTACGTTCTAAGGTGTATTATTCATGACTTATTACAATCTAAGGTGTATTATTCATGACTTACTACATCATGATGTGTATTAGTCACAACTTATTACACCCTAAAGTGTATAACTGACGACTTATTACATCCTAAGGTTTATTATCCACAACTTATTACATCCTAAGGTGCATTATTCATGGCTTATCACACAACAATGTGTACAATTCACCACTTTTTCTGTCCTAAGGTACATTATTTATGTTTTATGACATTCTAAGGTGTATTATTCACAACTTATTACAGCCTAAGGTGTATTATTCACAACTTATTACATCCCTAGGTATATTATTTATGATTTATGGCATCCTAAGGTTTATTATTCATGGCTTATCACAAGGTGTACAACTTTTTACGTCCTAAGGTGTACTATTTATGATTTATGATCCCCTAAGGTGCATTTTGCCAAACTTATACTCTAAGATGTATTAATAACAATATTACCTAAGCCGTATTATTCATGATGCATTACATTCTAAGGTGCATTATTCACAACTTATTACATGCTAAGGTGTATTATTCGTGACTTATTACAATCTAAGGTGTATTATTCATGACTTATTACAATCTAAGGTGTATTATTCACAGCTGATTACATCCTAAAGTGTATAACTGACAACTTATTACATCCTAAGGTTTATTATTCACAACTCATTATATCCTAAGATGCATTGTTCATGATGCATTACATTCTAAGGTGGATTATTCACAACTTATTAAATCCTAAGGAGTATTATTCACCAGTTATCACATTCTAATACATGTTATTCTCAACTTAATATGTCCTGGGTTGTATTATACACAATTTATTACATTCCAAGGTGTATTATACAGTTTCACATCCTAAATTGGATGATTCATTATTTATTGAATTCTAAGGTGTATTATTCACAACTTATTACATTCTATGGTTTATTATTCACAACTTATTACAATACATGTATAAGATGGCTGCGTATTTCTTAGGTTATAGCAGCGTAAAATGGAAGCCAGCATGCGCTGGTAGCTCCAGGCCATTTAAGAGGCTAAATTGGATTAGTTGGTGTACTTTGCACTGTGCAGACTTTTGTATTATCTACAAGAACACTGAAATCAGATTGGACTCAGTTCTGGCACTCAGTCAATATTAATGGACTCAGATCAAGATTGTGGCAGAAAACTGGATTAAAACTTTCCAAATTTATACATTTCAAACTGTCAATTCATGATTAAGGTCTTTTTTTTACAGTTTTACTTTCCTAAACAGAAGCTCAAATCAGAAACCTCTGCCTTCGTGTCACGTCAGACCCAGACCCACCTTTGATGAGCGGAAGCAGAAGGCAGTGGACTTGACATCAGCTTTTTCCTTGTCCATTAGCAGCAGGCCTTTATCATCCAGCAGGCTGAGGTACTTCCCTGTGGTCACGTGGCGTAACCGGAACGGCTGACCCCATCGAGTGTGACTACCACTCCAGCTGTGTAGAAAATGATTACACTGCATAATCACTGGCCAGTGGCCCTCATAGGTATCAAACAGTCCACATCAGCTCTTGCTACTCATCCAGCACTGCTGTTGTAGGCTATGTTGTGTGATCAGCATTTTCAATTAGTAACTAATTATGAGGCTTCAACAAGTTCTAACAAAGTCCACTCTTAAAAATCCCTTAAAAAAAGCTTTACTGTCCACTTTATTAGAAACATCTGTCTTGTACTTCTACTCTCTGGCCACTTTATGAGCTCCACCTACCTTAAAGGTCCAGTATATTGGTGCACAGTTACAGAGTGCAGAACATCTGTTTCTGCACATTTTACAGCTCCTCTCCTAACTGTACATCAATGATCAGTTTCTGACCACAGGATCATATATACCAGCAAGGTGGAGCTACAAGGCAGGGGATTCTGATGAAGTGGTCAGGGAGTCTTTTACACTGTAAACAGTGAACCAACAGAAAATCTCACTTTTCTATGGTATGAAGTTACCATTTTGGAGATATATATATATTTTATACAGTGACTACAGTGGTCAGTAGGGCCTGACCAGTGTATTGGCTAATGGATTTTAAGGTCTTTCTGAATGTTGGTGAAAATTCTGCCAAGAAAAGCACAGATTATATTACACAAGTCCAGAGAGGCCATGAGGTAATTATCATTTTCCACAGATCATGACTTAACTATCTTGTGATCTCAAGATTACAGAGTTGCTGTCTTGACATCACGACTTATTTATCTTGTGATCTCAAGATTGCAATCCAGACAATTACAGCAACAGCTCATGGCCTCTGCGAACTTTCATAACAGAGTGGCTTATTTTATAATGTAACCCACTTCTATTGTGATGCAAAACTTTTGCTTCTGAGGAACTTTTACAATATCAAGTCTTTATAAAGAGGCTGCTAAGCTCATATTCACCATCTGCTCACTTCTATCACAATAACACAGACTGAACCAGCAAATGTACAAACAAAACACCATCAAGCTCTGCAAAAAATGTGCTGGCAGGTTAAAATATCTGATACATCTAATTTTATAATTTAACAGAATATTGTAAGATTGTTTAAATTAATATTTATAATGTAACTTTAATAGATCTGTTTACTTGTTTTAAGTAATTTGATCTAGTAAAATTATTCCACTGGCAAATTTCAAATAATAATGAAGATAATTTTGCCTTTTCAAGACAAAATCAGACAATTTTACTAACATTACTTGAAAGCAAACACAACATGTCTAAAAGTAAGTTAAATAATCTTACATACATATATACACACACATACATCATATATACATACATACACACACACATACATCATATATACATACACACACACACACATACATCATATATACATACATACACACACACATACATCATATATACATACATACATACATACACACACACACACACACACATCATATATACATACATACACACACACACAATATTTATATATATATATATATATATATATGCACTATCAATGTACCATTGTTTGTCTGATATGTAAAACAGTGCTTATAATTTTCCTCAAAACATCTAAAAATAAATATAAAATATATAAAATAGATCTAAGATGATTTTACTTGCCAAGCTATGATTTTGCAGTGTGGTTAAAAAACCATGCAGAATGTTTTGCAAAACCTAATCTTAACCATGTCCTTAATCCCAACCCTAACCTTAACCTCAACCCAAAACCTGACCCCGGCCCTAATCCTAACCCTAACCCTAACCTTAACCTCAATCCAAAACCTGACCCTGGCCCTAATCCTAACCCTAACCTTAACCTCAACCCAAAACCTGACCCTGGCCCTAATCCTAACCCTAACCCTAACCTCAACCCAAAACCTGACCCTGGCCCTAATCCTAACCCTAAACTTAACCTCAATCCAAAACCTGACCCTGGCCCTAATCCTAACCCTAACCTTAACCTCAATCCAAAACCTGACCCTGGCCCTAATCCTAACCCTAACCTTAACCTCAATCCAAAACCTGACCCTGGCCCTAATCCTAACCCTAACCTTAACCTCAATCCAAAACCTGACCCTGGCCCTAATCCTAACCCTAACCTTAACCTCAACCCAAAACCTGACCCCGGCCCTAATCCTAACCCTAACCTTAACCTCAACCCAAAACCTGACCCTGGCCCTAATCCTAACCCTAACCTTAACCTCAACCCAAAAACCTAACCCTGGCCCTAATCCTAACCCTAAACTTAACCTCAACCCAAAACCTGACCCCGGCCCTAATCCTAACCCTAACCTTAACCTCAACCCAAAACCTAACCCTGGCCCTAATCCTAACCTTAACCTCAACCCAAAACCTAACCCTGGCCCTAATCCTAACCTTAACCTCAACCCAAAACCTAACCCTGGCCCTAATCCTAACCTTAACCTCAACCCAAAACCTAACCCTGGCCCTAATCCTAACCTTAACCTCAACCCAAAACCTAACCCTGGCCCTAATCCTAACCTTAACCTCAACCCAAAACCTGACCCTGGCCCTAATCCTAACCCTAACCTTAACCTCAATCCAAAACCTGACCCTGGCCCTAATCCTAACCCTAACCCTAACCTCAACCCAAAACCTGACCCCGGCCCTAATCCTAACCCTAACCTTAACCTCAACCCAAAACCTGACCCTGGCCCTAATCCTAACCCTAACCTTAACCTCAACCCAAAAACCTAACCCTGGCCCTAATCCTAACCCTAAACTTAACCTCAACCCAAAACCTGACCCCGGCCCTAATCCTAACCCTAACCTTAACCTCAACCCAAAACCTAACCCTGGCCCTAATCCTAACCTTAACCTCAACCCAAAACCTAACACCGGCCCTAATCCTAACCCTAACCTTAACCTCAACCCAAAACCTGACCCCGGCCCTAATCCTAACCCTAACCTTAACCTCAACCCAAAAACCTAACCCCGGCCCTAATCCTAACCCTAACCTTAACCTCAACCCAAAACCTAACCCTGGCCCTAATCCTAACCTTAACCTCAACCCAAAACCTAACCCTGGCCCTAATCCTAACCTTAACCTCAACCCAAAACCTAACCCTGGCCCTAATCCTAACCTTAACCTCAACCCAAAACCTAACCCTGGCCCTAATCCTAACCTTAACCTCAACCCAAAACCTGACCCCGGCCCTAATCCTAACCCTAACCTTAACCTCAACCCAAAAACCTATCCCCGGCCCTAATCCTAACCCTAACCTTAACCTCAACCCAAAACCTAACCCTGGCCCTAATCCTAACCTTAACCTCAACCCAAAACCTAACCCCCATGTGTTTTTGATATATTGATATAGGTAAGAACAGAATGCACACACTCGAGAGCACAAGGTGCGACTGATTCCTCGTCAAGAATCTGATGTAGATTTTTTCTTAGGATCTTTCTTAGGAAAACACTTGAGAAGACGCTGGTGGATGAGGCCAAACGTTATCAATATCAGAACTGGTCAGAGGATTTATCCACACCCTGATATGCTGAAACACACAACTCAGAGTAATAAGTTGTTAAAGAAAGTAAAAGTGCTGCACTCCTTAAGGAAGTGCACTCATAATAACAACTCCTGCTCCAGAACGTGGCTCCAACCTCAAAACGTCACTTTGACAAAACACCTCAAGTGCAGCTCCACAGGGTCTACAGTGCAAAAGCCTGCAGTGGAGCAGCTCTGCCCGAACGCCCTCTCATGCGAAGGTAAAGAAATTTCCATGCCGGCTATTTTTGAGCTAACAGCCCCGCTGAGTGTAATTAGACCCTTTGCGGACGTGCAAATATGAGCATTTACACTTTCCAGGGTGCGAGATTTCCCTCCAGACCAAATATTACGTAACTCCAGTGAGATACTGCGGCGCCCCTGAGGGCAGAGGCTGGCAGTCCACCGAGCAGCACGGCTAAACGGATTCAGACGAGCAGGGATATGGCGCACTGCCCGCAGGACACTCTGCCCTAATGGGTCCTGTCGTGACATTTTAGGCTGCTGGTGAAACTGCGCTGCTTGGATTGGAGAGAAAAAAAACCCACAGGCGCAGGGTCAGCAGTGTAAATGCTACTGCAGGACTGTAATGCCATTTGGGTGAGGCAGGAAAAAAAAAACAGCGATGCGTCTGGATGGTGGGATGAAGGAAGAGGAGAATCTGGTGAAAGTGTGAGCGAGACACTTTTAAACGTGTCAATCTCCCCTGAGCCTGCGACATTTCTTCACACCAAGTCAGCTTCCAGTAGCGCCATATGTGGACAGAGGTTCACGTGATGCACGTAGATGGTCACTCACGCTACTCTCAGGGTCTCCAGCCTCCAGAGGGAGCGGGCGTGGGTGGACACGGCTCCTCCCTCATAGTGCACCGTCCTGGAGAAGAGAGGAGATGGAACCAAGGTCAGCATCCAGTTCAGACATACAGCCGTAACGATTACCCACTAAACCTCAAATATGTACATAATTGATTATAATGTACTTTTTCAATGAATCCACAATAATTACATTTAAATCGCTGCTTTGCAGTTTATGGGCGATTAAGCTGGGCTTGAATGGACACACCCACTTTTTTCAGCATAGTGTATTTGCATCTTTTTAATGGATGAACGACTAGGAGCACTGCACCCCAACCAAAAATATTCAGCCAAAGTGTGATGAGCTGTCGTCTCTGACTTCACATCTACAAGGTGGACTGACAAGGTAGGAGTGGACAGTGAGTGGACACAGTGTTTAAAAACTCCAGCAGCACTGCTGTGTCTGATCCACTCACACCAGCACAACACACACTGACACACCACCACCACCACATCAGTGTTACTACAGTGCTGAGAATGATCCACCACCCAAATAGTACCTGCTCTGTGAGGGTCCATGGGGGTCATGACCACTGAAGAACAGGGTAACAGAGTATCAGAGAAACAGATGGACTACAGTCTGTAACTGTAGAACTACAGAGTGCAGCTATACAGTAAGTGGAGCTGATAAAGTGGACAATGAGTGTAAAAACAAGGAGGTGGTCAGAATGTTATGCCTGATTGGTCTAACTTATAATCTTATACCTTAATTATGTCTTTTTTATTAAAATATGCTTAAATGTTCCATTGTGACTTCAGTGGTGACAATTCTAGCACATTTTGAGCAGAACTTGTTACCCAGTACATGACAAACAAACACAGATTTGAATATTCATACACTCACGTGTTCCTGTGGTGACATTTCTCATGTTATACACTGAATATCAGACTTTGGGACAATATTTACTTCAGAAAATTAGGCTCCAACCGCTCACCATATGACCACGAGGGACGGGGATGCAGTCTCACCTTCTGCTCTAAAATGGGCGTGACTAAAATAAGGCTCCACCTACAGACTTAAACTCTGCCTTTTAGTAGGAAAGTCCGAGGACTTCATTGTTTTTTGATCCAGTGTGGCAAAATGATCCATTTACAATGGTGTGCAAAAGTTGGAACATCCCCAGTCAAATGAAAAGTTTTGCTAATTTAAAGTGAAAAAGTTAACACATCCTCTATCCACATTTAAACGTGCCATTTTCAAGATTTTACATTTAAAATGTTTGTTTAATGTAGTTTAATTTTTTTTACAAAAAAAATGAGTGCACAGTTTCTATGAACATATTGGAGAAATTGTGTCCCCCAATATGTTAAATTCAACAGTTAATCAGTAATTGTACACTAAAATGTGCAGATTCCTCTGTGCAGGGAATGTGCACCAGCATGTTTGACGGTAGTTTGATTCAGTGAGTCAGATTGATTGATTGATTGATTGATTGATTGATTGAGTCAGTGTTTAACCCTTGTGTGGTGTTCAGGTCTGTGGGACCCATTTTCAATGTTGACAAATAGAAAGAATGCTGTGATTTATTATTATTTCAACCTCAGATTCCTGGTCTTTGCTCATTTTCTGTGAAGAACATAAAATATCACATTTTCAGTGCCTTCACTCCATTCACCCCCACCCCCCCCCCACCCCCCACACACATATATTACACATGGTGTTGGGCTGAACCGATGTGGGGTAAAAGTGTGGAGGTGCTGTGTTCTTCACTCTGTACTCCTCCTACATGGCCTGCTGTTAGTGTGTGTGTCTGTGTGTGTATGTATTTGTACGTGTGTGTGTGTGGACAACATGGACAGGCTGCTGACTGGCTACAGCTGCTAAAGTAGGACCCTACACTGAACACCTGTGAAATTTTAAACAGCTGATATTTTTACATAAATTGTTACGGCTGTATTGATTAAAAGAAAAATAATAATGAAGTTGTGTGTCCACCAGACCACCGAGTAACACACATACACACGAGTTAAAGTACACAGCTGGCTTAAACAACTATACACACAAAGCACAGCACGGTTTGTTGTAAGGCTTCTGCGTGAGGAACCGTATTGTGCCTGACCTTTACCTACATAAAACTAAAAAGTGCAGAGGACCTAGACTGAGATGGCACTGCTATCTACTAACTGCATCTTTTTGCACGGAGCCTTTCTGAAAAGAGAAAATGGCTTTAGGCTGTGACGCTGTGACTCTTCAGCAAAGATTTCTAATGCTGAAGGACACACAACACCGACATGTACACTTACAAAGAAGCCCTTATAAAAGCAGCTTTCCCATCATACAATAAGAGCTTGCACAACGCTCGCAGGTTGCATAAACCTCAGAGTTAAAAGACACAGTTATAGACAGGAAGGCGAGAGAGAGTGAGAGAGAGAGAGAGAGAGAGAGAGAGAGAGAGAGAGAGAGAGAGAGTGAGTGACTATGAGAACTCTTTCAGTTCATTTGCATTGGCCTGACAGGATTCAAGGCCTGCAAGCAGGAACGCCACACAAGTAAATCTTCAAGGCTTAATTAAACTGGATCTGTGAAGAGAGAGAACCGAGAGACCTGAGAGAAGAGAACGCCTTTAGAAAAATGTCTTTCAGCTGCAACACAAACATCCACATAACCGTCTGCTGGCCTTCACTCCATCTGTAACCATTCGTAACAGGCGAACAGCTCCTAGGACTTCACCCATGACTTCACATATCAGGAACTTTCTGCTCATTTGCTGCACAGCTGAGATTCTTCACATACAAACTTCACATCTCCAACTTGTACTTTCTTCATTTTGATTTAGAATGTAAATTGTAGGTCTCAACCGATATATCAGTTGGCTGATAATATTGTCCGATAATCAAAAAGTAATAAAAGTCCGATAATAAAAGTTCAAGTTCAAGTTCAAAGTGTTTATTGTCATATGTACAGAGGAAACAGGTTTCCTTATATACAATGAAAAGCTTACTTTGCTCCTCGCTAAGAATGCCAGATATAACATTAAAAATACAAAAGAGTATATATACAACCATATATATTAATCAAGAAACAGTGCAATGTATAAATTACAGTGGTATGGATGGATAGTGCTGTGCCTTGCCGGGAACATGATTATCTGCAGCAGAAATGAGTAGTAAAGTGCGATAGTGCAATTGTAAACATGTGCTACAGTTAAAGTGACAGTAGGTGCAGGTTATTCCTGAGGAAAGAGTTCTTTACCAGTGGGATACACATCACACGTCTGTACCTAAGTCTGGCAGACCGAAGTGTGAATAGTTATTTCTGGTTCAGAACTCTGATTGCGGTGGGGAAGAAGGAGTTCTTTAGTCTGGAGGTCTTGCACATCATGCTCCTATACCTCTGGCCTGAGGGCAGAGGTTTGAACAGACCGTGCTGGGGGTGGGTGGGGTCTTTGATGATGGAGGCAGTTTTCCTTTGGACTCTATGGTTGTAGATGTTCTGCAGAGAGTGCAGTGGAGAATTGGTGATCTTCTCTGCAGTCTTCACCACTCTCTGTAGGCATTTACCATCCATCACGGTCAAGCTGCCGTACAACACGGTGATGCAGCTGGTCAGGAGGCTCTCAATGACGCAGTTGTAGAAGTTGCTGAGGATCACCGGAGACATCCCAAACCTCCTCAGCCTCCTCAGGAAGTACAGCCGCTGTTGAGCCTTTCTGACTAGCTGCTTGGTGTTCAGTGACCATGTGAGGTCTTCACTGATGTGGACACCCAGGTATTTAAAGCTGCTCACCCTTTCCACCTCGAGCTCCTGGATGAAAAGTGGCCGATGAGGTCTCCTCTCCTTCCTCATGTCCACTATCAGCTCCTTTGTCTTGTCCGTGTTGAGGATGAGGTTGTTGTCATCACACCATGACACCAGTCTGGTCACCTCCCTTCTGTAGGCTGCTTCATCTCCACCAGTGATACGTCCTATCACTGCTGTGTCGTCAGCAAACTTCAGGATGATGTTGTCCTTGTGGGAGGCGACACAGTCATGGGTGAACAGGGTGTAGAGAATAGGGCTGAGGACGCAGCCCTGTGGAGTGCCGATGTAGGTGGTGATGCTGGCTGAAGTCCTGTTGCTGATCCTGACAGACTGGGGCCTGCCAGTCAGAAAGTCCAAAAGCCAGTCACAGAGGGTGGGGTGCAGGCCGAGTGTGGAGAGTTTGTGGGTGGGTTTGTATGGGATGACTGTATTGAAGGCTGAGCTGTAGTCAACAAAGAGCATCCTGATGTAGGAGTCTTTGTTTTCCAGGTGGGAGAGGGAGTAGTGAAGGGCAGCAGCGACTGCGTCCGAGGATCTGTTGTGGCGGTAGGCGTACTGCAGGGGGTCCAGTGTGTCCGGTATGCAGCCTTGTATGTGGGCCAGCACCACTCTCTCAAAGCACAAAATGTGAAATGATATAGCACCAGGTTTTAATGGTTGAGTTTATATTGTAGCAAACAGGCCTCTAATGCGAGAAAACGCATTATGTTCTTATGATTTAATGTAGGGGCCTTTAATTATGATTCAATAAGGTCCAGTTAGAGATAATATCCTCAAGCAAACGTTCAGAACATCATAATGTCTAACTTGCATCATGATTCAGTGCCATATACTGTTTACTGAAGTAGCCTAGAAGGAATATCAACATCTTATGCAGTCTACAGCTGAATGTCGAATCAGTCAAAGTGTAATTCAGTCGGATTTCAACAACATTTATTGTCAGTTTTCCCTTTTTAGATGAAGCCATGTGAAATAACTTCCCTCTGACTCACTTTCTTCTCAGACACATCGTCCCTGCCCTGTGTGTGCATCGCTCACTCGAGCCTCAGTGCTCATCATAACACACAGATCTGATTGGCTGAGTATCATCACAGGTTTTGTTGATTTTCTCAGTGAGAATAAGTTCACATCCTCTACAACAGTGGTCACCATCCTGTTCCTGGAGAACTACCTGCAGACATCCCCGTTTAACCCCACCTGTTCAGGAGTCCTTAATTAGCGAGTTGAGGTGAAATCTGCAGGAAGGTCCATGCCCAGGAAGACGGTTGGTGACCATTGCTCTACAGAGGACACCCTTTCATATGACATTTGTCTACATGTTCTAGAGCACAATATCTATTTATTTACTGAGTTTATTTCAAAACTGTGCTGTAAATGTGCTATAAGTTTTGCAGGGCTCACATTTTGTTTTTGTTGTTAAATTCAGCAAATAGATATCAATTGTGCATTAAAATGATCAATTCAATGAATCAACAAAACATAATTGAATCAGGGTCACCCATGACCGCAGACTGTATAACACATTCTAAGATTATTTATTTATTTATTTATTTATTTATTTATTTATTTAAATAGCTCTATATCGCACCAGAAAGGCTTTGGTTATGAGTCTGGAGCATTTTCTGGTACTATAAAGCACCTCTTTGCAAAGAGTGTACCCCTTTGTAAACCTGGATCATCCAATGAGTCTTATAGGGGGCCCTCGCGTGCAATTATGGGAAAATCTAAACAGCTGTTTTGACTTAGGCTGTGAGCTTTAGCAGCGGCACAGTGGAAAAGGCTTAAGCAGTACCTGATATTTCGGCAGACTGCAAGATACCCATTTTCAAAGCCAAACATAAGATGTTAAAGAAGGAAGTTGCATTGTTCTTGTCTGTAGTGATCTGTGAATTGTCATCAGAGGTAAGATATAAATGAAGAAAAAAAAACTGAAATCGACTTCATTGAGGTAAATGCTCTACTTTTTCTGCTTTATAGGGACACAGTGTATTGTTTGTTGGGTCTATGTTAACCTGTGCTCTTATTACTGTGAGCACAGTATTGCTGTTTTGTCTCAATCTGAAAAAACACAGCACTTACACCGGTTGCCAAACACTGTAGTTCGTACACTGCCATTGTGTTGCAGCATATGTTTGATGTAACCTTTGGTGATGTCATAAAAAATTCACTATCCAGCCAAAAAGGTAGCCAGACAAGGGACCCACTAAACATTTGCGCCCAGGGGGTGCAACTTGATGATCCAGGCCTGCTCCTTTGTGTAAGTGTATGGACAAGCAATTCACTTTGAACGTCCCTCTTTACTCTCTTTGGTGCTACTGCAGGCATGGTTTGCCGCTAAACTGCCAGTAATGACCATGAGGATCTCCAACCTACTCAGTACTCTAAACTAAAATACTGTATTATAAAACCCATAGACTTGGTCTTTAAATCTGATTGCCTGAACTGTTTTCAAAACTGTTGCAAAAACCATGATATACACATACCTTTGACTGCCTCACTACAACTGAACTGTACATTACAAATTGTATATTAAAAAATCAGTTACGCTGTTAATGAAATTATTTTGACACTCATGCTGCTCGAATGGACTGGCGAATATTTTGATGAAGTAAGAACCTGTTTTTTTATTTAAACTAAGGGGCTGACAACTTATGTTCTTAACTACAACTAGGCTGGTCAGCAAGCTAACAGGGTAAAAGAGCCAACAGCCTAAAGAACTCATCATAAATATCACAGGCTTGAATTAAACTACTTACGATATGACTAACTGTAAAACAGCAGTATAAAAAACTAAAAATATCACTTGAATGTCTTATACACTTCAAATATCCATGTTACAGACAGAACTAGTGTCAAACCCAGGCTGACACCTAAACATCTCCATATTCCCTGAATAGTGTGTTAGCTATGAAAGCTTAGAAATTCTAGCCTCTACAGCCAAATAGTGCATAATTTATTGAGCGTTGATGTGCCCGAGTCCCAAATGACTGTTTATTAGCCATAGTTTGCACTGTGGGGCTGCAGGATCCAGTATATAAATTCCTATGTAGTGCACTATGTAGGGAGTGTGAGAAGACAGGTGCTAATTTGGTGACCAAAAATGACTTCTAAAGTGAAAGTTTTTGCATTAAACAGTGGTGTGTTACCAAATGTTCAATGTTATATGACAAAATGACTTAAAAATCATGAAATGACCCCAATATACAGCGATGGGTGACCGAACATTCTCTTTCTTCAGCGAACCATGGTTGGCAACGATACCATTCTTTAAAGAAACTACATTCCTTGGCAAAATACTTATTTATGTTGATTATTATTAATAATAAATTATTTTCTGGAAACATTTTTTTATCATATTTTATATTGGCTGCTGTCTGAGGAACAACCCCTCAAGACGCACTCAATAACAATAACAACACAGCTCACAGCTGTGTCTATTAGCTGTGTCTATTAGTTATATTATTACACTAGCATGAGGTGGGACTGGCACAGGGCTGGTATTACTGAGGGAGCTGTGGGTTCAGCCAATTACAGAAGACCACTCACTCCACAATCATTATAGTCAGCCTGTAAAAACTACACACACTGCAGATACAGACTGGATTAAAATCACAGATTATAGTGCCTTCCCAGGTAGTACTTTGCCACAAACCACAAATCTTTGGTCCAGGCACTGAAAAAAATGATGAGTTAAGTGGTCAATCAAGACCCTACCTCAGTAAAAGGTTAATTAACGGAAATTCATAATCAGCTTTAGCCTGTGTACCACGGCCTGTAAGTATATCCATTCGGCAGAGCTTGTCAAAATCATGTTCTCTGTATTTGGTAAGGTATATGTCTTGTAGCACCACTTTTGTGACCCTCCAAGGACCACATTGTGACCCCCACATTAAGAACCCCGATCTAGAGAAACGCCACTTCATTTCATTGAATGCTATGTATTGACTGAAAGACACAAAAGTTCTTCTTGACTTTTGATCTCATTCAAAGCTTCTTACTAAACTCTCATACAGGGCCTTGTAGAGCAGATGCGAGGGCCGCTAATCTTTCTGTTCAGTAATTAAAGTGGCTTTGTGTTGGGCTAAAAGTAGCTGCTGCTGTAAGTGGAGAGAGATATTGGGGTCAGCACTGTGTTCTGAAGGCCCACAGAGGCCAGGTGGGGCTGTAATTATATCAGCTGGTGAGAAGAGTGGAACTGCACAGGGAATATCACAGCAGCACCCATTCTGTCCAAGACTGGAGATGGATCCTGCATGATAGGTGTGGAACTACTAACTATGGCCTACTTATGCAGGAGTGGGAAAGACAGGTGTTTTTTTTTAAAGTAAAAGGGACATGAATGTGAGCAAGGTGAACCTGACCTGGATTGTGCAGAGTTGCTGTCATATATACACACACTGTAAAAAGTGGCTCGTCAGATCTACTTAAAAAATACTTCATGTGGTAACTAACAACTGAACTAGTTTTATTCAAATAAAAAAAATCATTTGTAACAATCATTCACGCGAAATATCTAATTTTAGTTAAACTGGTTAATTTACTTCTTACCACACAAAGCATTTTTTTAAGTAGACCTGACGAGCAACTTTTTACAGTGTGTATATATACACACCGATCAGGCCTAACATTCTGACCACCTCCTTGTTTCTGTGCTCATTGTCCAGTTTATCAGCTCCACTTACTGCATAGCTGCTCTTTGTAGTTCTACAGTTACAGACTGGAGTCCATCTGTTTCTCTGATACTCTGTTACCCTGTTCTTCAGTGGTCAGGACCCCCATGGACCCTCACAGAGCAGGTACTATTTGGGTGGTGGATCATTCTCAGCACTGCAGTAACACTGAGTGGATCAGACACAGCAGTGCTGCTGGAGTTTTCAGTTTTCTCTCACACACACACACACACACACACACATATATATACACAATATATATATATACATATATATATATATATATATATATATATATATATATATATATATATATTGACCAATACATTGACCAATAGCATGGGACGCTCTGGAGCAGCTGAACATGAGCCTAAGGTCACCATGCCCAATGCCAGCATCAGCTAGACAGGCATAAAGCATAAAGCCCCCCAGCACTGGAGGCACTGTGTTCTCTTACATGATGGCGATCTATCCAATACCTTTGGGCAGGGCTATACTAAAACTGTCACACATGCTTAGATAAATGAATCATGTGCAAGAGAAGATCACGCACTCGCACTCACTCTACACGTATTGACCTCTTTATCAGCTCTGCAGCTTTGTAGTTCTGCAGTTACAGACTGTAGTCCATCTGTTTCTCTGATACTCTGTTAGCACCCTCTCGCCCTGTTCTTCGCAGGTCAGGACCCCCCACAGGACCTCAATGTTCAGCTTCATGTACCAAAGGTGATTACCTATCTTAAAGGTTTGAGTGCTGATATCAGAAGAATGGGATACAGTAAGTGGGCTTTGGAATTATGGCCACAGTTTTAACGTTTTGTTTTTATTAGTTATTCCTGCAGTTTTTGTGAAAGTGATCTATTTAATATGTTCAGCAATAGCAAACCAAACAACATGCACTCACTTTCTCTCTCCATCTCTCTCACACAGTTTGCTTATTTAGACTGTGTTTGTCCACCCAGTGCTGCTGTACCTCTGCCATTATAAACAATGGAAGGATCAATGGTATTCACAGGGTGCAGTCATAAATACTCCCACACAGACATATGCGCACATGCACGGACATTACATAAGATCTACAGCTCTGAAACAGGGAGATTGATTGTGTATGAGGGTTCCTCCAGCAACACCTCAGAGTCATCAGGACACACTGCATTAGCATGGATGTCACCGCCACCACCACCTTGAGCTCACCTAACACGCACACTGGACTAAACATTCACCTCACACCCAGTAGCATCAGCATTCATTAGCTAATGCAGTCCCAGCATGTTCAGTGACGAGCTATAAAACTCGATTCGAGCAGT
Organism: Pygocentrus nattereri; assembly: GCF_015220715.1. Lineage (NCBI taxonomy): Eukaryota > Metazoa > Chordata > Actinopteri > Characiformes > Serrasalmidae > Pygocentrus > Pygocentrus nattereri. The sequence goes on from NC_051223.1 coordinate 36,064,776, forward strand.
CAAGTCATTTGTTTAATAAACCTCAGCCAAAGACACTGACGCTAGCGACTATGGCTGTAAACAGAGCAGCAGGAAAAACCACCAAGTTTTCAACAGCTGTCATAACAAATAATGAGTTTTAGTGCATAGTCAGGTCAGTAACCTCAGCATGCCTGCTTGTTTGGACTATGGTAATGGATATGTCCTGGATTAGCCTTTCTCTCTGTTCTCTGTCCTCTGCCACAGATCATAATGATTCATGGCGAATGCCCTAAAGACCATAAATAAAGGCTCGTTCTGTATCAAGCCCCCCTTTCCTACAGAAGCAAAGAGCATGGGCCTCATGGACAAGTTCACTGAG
>NC_051223.1:36070115-36115115 GCF_015220715.1 Pygocentrus nattereri
ATTTCTTTCAGATTTCTCAGTCTGAGCATGTGCGAAACAGACTGCTGTATCAGAAATAAGTGAGCAGCGTCACCGGGAAATGCAGCAAAACACTTTTGGAGCGACGCTGAAACCAAATTCAACTTCGACTACAATTTGATGAAATGAAGGATTTAAATATTCTTCATCTTCTAGATGATGCACGTTCATACCGCTGTTGTCGGGAAGAAAAGCTCATGTTTTTCAGTTTTTGACCTAATTTGAAAATGCCTGCTATCCTTTACCTTGTATGTAAATTTCCTGACTAATGGACTAAAAGAAATGACCTAAAATGACTTGGAAAAAAGTCTGGTTCCATGGACTTACATTAAAAGTTGAGTAAGTTTTTTTTCCTTATCCTGTAAACTTATCATTTTGGAGATACAAGGTTTTCATCCAACAACAGGGATATATCCAGGTACCACCAGGTAAAGTGGCGAAATGCTTAAAAATAAAAAAAGCAGTAGCATGAAGTTTGAGTTTTATGTTACATTTACATCACGTCTTCTTCTGTGAGTTTATTGGCTTGTTGCCAGTGGTGGACAGTAACTGAGTAACTGAGTAAATGTAATTAGTTTCTGTACTTTAGTATTTTTGGTGTATCTGTACTGAAGTTTCTCCGTTCTGGGCGACTTTTTCCTTTCACTCCTCTACATTTCAGAGTCTAATATCCGACTTTTTCCTCCTACATTTTGAGAAATCTGTCGTTCCTTTTGGTTTCTGTGTGTATAAAAACGTAACATGTCAAAACAAAAGAAGCGCAAAGCCAGAGCACCAATCAGGGCCCAGCGGTCACTTTGTTTAGAGCTGGTTTTGACCTGTTGGTCATACCGACCCAGTGCAGCACGCGGTTCAACGTCAGCGCAGCAGCGTAAAACTTTGGGAGAGTCTGTTCAACATAAATGATGAACTAACCTAACTTTGTGTAAATAGAGCTCAATATAGAAATATGTCCACATATGCAGTCGAGACTGACGCGGCTTTTTTCTGAATTTCTACAAACACCATTTCATTTTATAGTAAATGAGTTTGGGCTGGTTTATGTTTATGAACAGACGCCTACAGATCAACATAGTAAAGGAGCTCATCTGTGATCCTGAGTTTAAAGCCAGTTTTTATTCAACTTAAACTTGGAACTAAGTTGTAAATAAATCTGAAACTGAAACTTTGCTTGTGTGTAAAAAGTGATTTCAGAGCCACTCGGTTCTCCCTGATGGAAACTGTTTACCTTCAGTGTTTTGTGCTTCTGATCATTTTAATAGACGTCAGCGTCACTAATTAATGACGTTCTATTAAAAGACTGGTTTACCAAGAGAGACGCTGGAGGACTTTCACCTGAAATGAGTTCATGAAGCCAGTCTGGTTATAAAAATGATAACAGGACATCAGAGCCAGAATTACTCTTTTAGTACTTTTACTTTATACTTAAGTACATTTGAAGGGAAATACTTTAGTACTTTTACTCAAGTGGAGGTCTAAAGGGAGGAACTTCTACTTTTACTGGAGGAATACTTTACCTTCAGTATCTCTACTTTAACTCAAGTACATGATTTCTGTACTTCGTCCACCTCTGCTGGTTGCAAAGCAGAAATCTGACTACTGTCTGACTCATGTAGACCCGGAGGTTCCCCACTATCTGATTACTCAAGTGCATGTAAACACATGGATCAGATTACTGATAAAATCTGATTTTCTGCAGTTATCAGATTATAAAGGGCATATAAACACACTGTTAAGTCCCCTAAAAATCCATATCTGGAAAACTGAAAATATAGGCTGGGAAATAACATTTATTCTCCTCCAGAAACTCACCAGGTAACGTTCTGAGGACACGCTGACCAAGATGAGGTCATCACCTACACGCACCTTTTCACCTTCTGACCTCTGCTTGGAGGCAGGGTGTATGGTCCACCAACAGGCTTCACCTACAAACATACACACAAAATGACCACATAAGAATACAAACACAAACAAATCCATTCAAGAAAATGAGTGTACAATCATAGGAGGACTACTGGTGTCAAAGTTAATATGGTAATAAATCATTAACACCGCTAATTATTCACGCTGTAATGCATTTTCCTAGTTTGACCCTTTGATTAGTCCAGCTAGTGATGAGCACTCTGGCTCTTTCAGTTATATTCTTAAAAATTATGGTTCTACAAGAGTTCTTTAGAAAGGAAAATGGTCCTATATAGAACCAGTGGTGGACAGTAACTGAGTAACTGAGTAAATGTAATTAGTTTCTTTACTTTAGTATTTTTGGTGTATCTGTACTGAAGTTTCTCCATTTCTGGGCGACTTTTTCCTTTCACTCCACCACATTTCAGAGTCTAATATCCGACTTTTTCCTCCTACATTTTGAGAAATCTGTCGTTCCTTTTGGTTTCTGTGTGTATAAAAACGTAACATGTCAAAACGAAAGAAGCGCAAAGCCAGAGCACCAATCAGGGCCCAGCGGTCACTTTGTTCTGAGCTGGTTTTGATCTGTTGGTCATACCGACCCAGTGCAGCACGCGGTTCAACGTCAGCGCAGCAGCGTAAAACTTTGGGAGAGTCTGTTCAACATAAATGATGAACTAACCTAACTTTGTGTAAATAGAGCACAATATAGAAATATGTCCACATATGCAGTCGAGACTGACGCGGCTTTTTTCTGAATTTCTACAAACACCATTTCATTTTATAGTAAATGAGTTTGGGCTGGTTTATGTTTATGAACAGACGCCTACAGATCAACATAGTAAAGGAGCTCATCTGTGATCCTGAGTTTAAAGCCAGTTTTTATTCAACTTAAACTTGGAACTAAGTTGTAAATAAATCTGAAACTGAAACTTTGCTTGTGTGTAAAAAGTGATTTCAGAGCCACTCGGTTCTCCCTGATGGAAACTGTTTACCTTCAGTGTTTTGTGCTTCTGATCATTTTAATAGACGTCAGCGTCACTAATTAATGACGTTCTATTAAAAGACTGGTTTACCAAGAGAGACGCTGGAGGACTTTCACCTGAAATGAGTTCATGAAGCCAGTCTGGTTATAAAAATGATGACAGGACATCAGAGCCAGAATTACTCTTTTAGTACTTTTACTTTATACTTAAGTACATTTGAAGGTAAATACTTTAGTACTTTTACTCAAGTGGAGGTCTAAAGGGAGGAACTTCTACTTTTACTGGAGGAATACTTTACCCTGGTTATCTCTACTTTAACTCAGGTACATGATTTGTGTATTTCGTCCACCTCTGTATAGAAAAATGAATACTTAAATAACCCTTTCCGAGATTCTTTTAAGGGTTCTTCGAATCATGAAATGGTCGAGAATGTGCTGAAGGTGGTTCTATATAGCATCTTTTTGAAGGGTTCTGTATGGCACCAAACAGCGTTCTACTCTTGCTACAAAGTCAAGCTTGTACCAATGGAAGAACCATTCTTGGTGCTACACAGAACCCTTTTCAGTGTTTGTGGAAGAACTATGGATAAATCAATACAAGTAAAGTGGAAAAAGCTCCAGTTCCTTTCCAAAATGAGATGTTATGTGGCAGCATGAGAGCAAGAGGCTCTAGTCATGGAGGAGCTGGAACATGCAGCTGCTGTTATGCTCGCTGGCATTACAGCTTTAACCTACTGCTTTATACATAAAACAAAACTCTCAAATTGATTGATCGGCAAATAAGACAAACATGGTTAATCGTAATTGAACTACACCAATTAATGCAATTAATCCCATTGAGTTATTTTGATCATTTGTCAGCTCTAAAGAAGTTTATTTTTCCTCTAGAAGTCAAGCATTCATCTTTTACTTTACTGATTTTTGTCCCAAACAGCATCTTTATGATGGAATGTGAAAAGAGTTTCACACAACCAGGTGTATCAAAGATTTGGGTGACAAATGCAAATTAAAAAACTGAAGCTGACACTTTTGTAAAAATACACACTGCATATTCTAATCGCACGCTGTCTGTGATTTTCCTAAAGAGGAATTCCACCTTTTCTTTCCATCATTTCTGCATAATTATGTAGTTAAGATGTAAACAAAGTCAGAGTGGCTTGATGTGTAATGGTTCATTAACCTTAATGGCTTAATCTTTTTACAGCGGTAATGAGAATTAGATGTCTAAAATGGTTTAATGGCTCTAAAGCCCAAAAGTACTGTTCAAAATCAGAGCGCATCCCTCATTTATTCGATGTCCAATTTATCATTTTTGGGGAAAAAGCAAAAAACAATGAATTACACAGAATTACACCGAATTCTCAAAAACTTTTCAGGAGACTTCTTTTGAATTTTTTCAAAGAAATCTTCAGGGACACTTCCAAAGCTCAGTCTTAGAAGCTGGATATATGTTCAGCTGCTCATAAGAAAATCTTGGCTTGGATTTCTTTTTTCCTTTTTTAATGAAAAATCTGAGGAATCCCTCTATAAACCAAACTGTGCCAGAAAGTTTTAAATTGACATAAAGCTACAGACTCTTCACTCTTTTCAACAACCATCCTTCAGAAGAGCTCTACCTGTCGTGTCCTCTTGAAGCCCCACATCAAACGCCAGTTTATCTGTTGAAGAGCGAGAGGTGGACAGACAGCAGAGGTACTGCGGGAAGCAGAAGAAAGAAAAGAAACTCACATCAGAGCAACAAACCCCACACACAGGTTTCAGTTCTCCAGAAAGTACAGAGGACTTTCCCTGCAGGACGTTGTTCCAGCTGCATGGATTTGCTAGTTAATTTAAACCAGCAGTTAAAATTAAAGAGTGAAAGAAAAAAAAAATCATGGCAATATATACATCTCAATCGCCAGAACAAAACCTCTTATCTCCAAAATTGACAGAATATGGAAAAAACATACTTTTCCAATTCCCAAGTAATTTTAGGCCAAGGTAAGGGGCAACAGGTCATTTTAAGTTATGTCAAAAAACTAAAAAATGGAGACAAAATAGGGAGTCATGAGGTTTTGTTCCGAAAGCAGCAACACGTGTGTAAACCTACTCTACGGTCAATGGAAGTCAATGCAACCAGACATTTGTCCAAGTACTTTTAGGTCATTTCTCTTCACACAATATATAGGACCACAGGTACTTTCAAGTCATGTCAAAAACTGAAAAACGACGATACAAGGTTTTGTTCCAACAACAGTGATATACTATATAACCCTATATTATATTTTATATATTATATATTTTATATTTTATATATATATATATATTATATTTATATATATTTTCAGTTTTTGACCGTTTTAAATTGTCTGTTGCTCTTTACAGTGTGTGTAAATCTCATGATGACTGGACCAAAATAATGTGTAAAGCCACCTTTTTGGAGACACAAGGTTTTGACCTGAAAACAGTCTAGCTCCACACGTTCACATTAAACCTTTGAGAAATTGTTTCAACCTGGACGACTTTTTCAATGAGGCAAAATAGAGGACGGCCAATCAGAAGAAAGTTCATTTCCATACATCAAACACCTTCAAGCCACAGTAACAAAACCAGCCTGTTTAATTCTAGGGGATAAAAAAGAAGTTAGAAAAGGATAAAAAATGTATACACTATATAATGAATTGTGGACACCACAGGGGCAAAAGGTGCTACATTTATTTTCTCATGCACTAAACCTTTAATTCTACACCCATTCAAAAACGGCCAATCACAAAGGTCCATCACCTTATTCACATGTTCATCCTGAGCTGCTCAGAAAAGAACAGAGACGGCAGAAAGGATGGCCAACTATACACAGGACCCACAGCATGGTTTCCTTCACAAGCTGTTCAGTGACACTCACTCACTTCACTCACCATTCCACTGTAGGAGTGCCTGAGTAAGACAGCGTGTCCGTAGAGAAGAGTGCGATGACCTCCACCCTGCGCTGTCTAAAACATACAAAGCACAAACACACTGTTACACAACGGACAAAAAAGATCTGAAAGATGAGCTGCACTGATTGAAAGGGAAAGGTTCTGAGTGAAGACACAGAGCTGTACAGCTGTAGATGACAGTCATAACAGAACCAGTGAGGAACCCTCAGAACCTTCTAGGTCATCAGTGAAGGCCGAATTAGTTCTGGGAAGTGAAAAATACACGTCTGTGATTTGAGTTCATTGTTATTTCATGGAATCAGAATGCTTGTGCTGTAGTAGTGCACAAAGTTTCACAAAACTCTTAAACTGCCCGTCCACTCAGGATTTCTTTCATTTACATTTATGGCATTTGGCTGACGCTCTTATCCAGAGCGACTTACAATTTGGTCATTTTACTCAGGTAGGCCAAGGTGGTGTTGGGAGTCTTGCCCAAGGGGTCAGACATTATGTTGCAGCTCATGCTGGGGACTGTAGTGCATCTCAGGGTAAAATGGGCTACTAATAATTACAATTTGATCATTTTGCACAGGGAGGCCAAGGTGGTGTTAGGAGTCTTGCCCAAGGACTCTTATTGGTATAGTGTAGGGTGTTTGCCCTGGTGGGGGACTGAACCCCAGTCTACAGTGTAGAAGGCAGAGGTGTTACCCACTACACTATCCAACCATTTCTCTATGGATCTAGGAAGAAAGAGCCGAGCAATCTCTCCCAGTGCTTAAAACTTCAGGAGCTTAACTGAAGACCTTGTGTGTTAGATTACCTACCAACATATATAGGAAGAAGAATCAACCAATCACACAGCCGCTCTGTGCCAGGACTCTTTACCGAGTCACTGTAAAACTGCCTCAATTTAACATGATTTAACAATTTATGAGCTGATCTTATAGATGTTTAATATTTATCATTTACGGGCTGTTTCTGTTGCAGCTTTCAGCTCTTTTTTAAGCTGTTTTAAGTTAAAATATAGCAAGATATTTTGTTAATATACACTGTGCAATACATCACAACTGCTACTGTAATGACACTCTCAGTTTACCATGGCCAATTGGCCTAACTGCACATCTTTGGACTTTGTGAGGACTCCGGTGGCCCGGCCAGGGAATTGAACCCAGGGCCTTCTTGCTGTGAGGCGACAGTGCCACCCACCGCACCACCGTGCATTTTGTTGGGTTACTATTTATGTTTTTTTGCTGTTTGACTGATATTACCAGGAATGCACAATTAAAAACATGATTTTTAAAAAACTCTTCATATGTTAATCTACACCGGTCAGGCATAAGATTATGACCACCTCCTTGTTCACACGCTTGTTGTCCATTTTATCAGTTCCACTTACTAGAAGTTAAGTGATGCTTTTTTAATCCCACATATGGGGAAATTCCACCTCTGCATTTAACCCCTCCGTGCAGCGAAACACCACATACACATTAGTGAACACACACACTCTAGGGGCAGTGAGCACACTTGCCTGGAGCAGTGGGCAGCCCTATCCACAGTGCCCGGGGAGCAACTCGGGGATAGGTGTCTTGCTCAATCATAGACCGTCAGCACTGGAGATCAAACCAGCAACCTTCCAGTTACAGGGCCAGTTCCTTAACGTCCAGCCCACGACTGCCCCAAATGCACATAGCTGCACTTTGTAGTTCTACAGTTACAGACTGTAGTCCATCTGTTTCTCTGATACTCTGTTACCCTGTTCTTCAGTGCTCAGGACCCACATGGACAGGACCTCACTGAACAGGTGCTGTTTGGGTGGTGAATCATTCTCAGCACTGCAGTAACATTGATGCGGAGGTGTGTTAGGGTGTGTTGCGCTGGTCTGAGTGGATTAGACACAGCAGTGCAGCTAGAGTGTTTAAACACCTCAGTGTCGCTGCTAGACTGAGAATAGTCCACCAACCATAAATATCCAGCCAAGAACGTCCTGTGGGCAGCGTCCTGTGAGCACTGAGGAAGGACTAGAGGATGACCAACACAAACTGTGCAGCAGCAGATGAGCTGTCGTCTCTGACTTTACATCTACAAGGTGGACCGACAAGGTAGGAGTGTCTAATAGAGTGGACAGTGAGTGGACACAGTGTTTAAAAACTCCAGCAGCACTGATTCACTCGAACCAGCACAACACACACTAACACACCACCACCATGTCAGTACTTTTTCCTCAGTACTGTATTTATTAAGACTGGACCACAAATAAATCTGTTTTCACAGATGCTATGAAGGCATATCATGGAAGATGTAGTCGAGTGTGGGCCTTCAATCAAATGAACAGGCTAACGATGAGATCAGTGTGTGACTTGTGCTGGACAATCTGCCATGAGAATAGGCTGGACATCATGTTTGCCAAATGTCAGTAATGACTCTGACTGTCTCGCTCAGTCTGATAGGAACCAGCATCCGTATTATGTGACAGTGACAACACTCAGTGAGTGTGAGTGCTGCAAGGTCATCACCAGCGCTGGGGGTACTATGGTAAAGTTACTCATTACAGTAATGGAATTACCTTTACTTTTTTGTGAGTGTGACGTTATGCCATTTGTTTTGGCTTGTAGTTGGATAATAAAGTAGTGGATCTGAAGCCTTTCTGACAACAGCAAGTTCAATTTAGAGAAGTTTACTGATCAAGTTTCACCATCACAAAACCAAATACAGCCACCATTAAGACCATTTACAACTTTCTCTGTCAATCCAGCCACTCAGATGGATATTACTCTAGTTTTAGAAACTGTAGTTAATCCAGGTTTAGATATTCTGGCTATGATTAATCTAGGTTTAGATTCTCAGGCTGTAATTAATCCAGATTTAGATACAACCCCAATTCCAATGAAGTTGGGACGTTGTGTAAAACATAAATAAAACCAGAAACAATGATCTGCAAATCCTTTTCAACCTATATTCAATTGAATACACTACAAAGACAAGATATTTAATGTTCAAACAGATAAACTTTATTGTTTTTTGCAAATATTTGGACATTTTGAATTTCACTTCTTGTAAGTCGCTCTGGATAAGAGCGTCTTCTAAATGCTGTAACACGTTCCAAAGAAGTTGGGACAGGGGCAACAAAAGACTGGGAAAGTTGAGGAATGCTCAAAAACACCTGTTTGGAACATTCCACTGGTGAACAGGTTAATTGGAAGCAGGTGAGAGTCATGATCGGGGATAAAGGGAGCACCCCTGAAAGGTTCAGTCGTTCACAAGCAAGGACGGGGCGAGGTTCACCACTTTGTGAAAAACTGTGTGAGCAAATAGTCCAACAGTTTAAGAACAACGTTTCTCAATTTGCAGTTGCAAGGAATTTAGGGATTTCATCATCTACAGCCCATAATATCATCAAAAGACTCAGAGAATCTGGAGAAATCCCTGCAAGTAAGCAGCAAAGCAGAAAACCAACACTGAATGCCCGTGACCTTCGATCCCTCAGGCGGTGCGGCATTAAAAACCCACATCATTCTGTAACGGATATTCCCACATGGGCTCAGGAACACTTCGGAAAACCACTGTCAGTGAACTCAGTTCGTCGCTCCATCTACAAGTGCAAGTTAAAACTCATCTCTGATGGTGTGGGGGTGTGTTAGTGCCCATGGCATGGGTAACTTGCACATCTGTGAAGGCACCATTAATGCTGAAAGGTACATACAGGTTTTGGAGCAACATCTGCTGCCATCCAAGCAACGTCTTTTTCAGGGACGTCCTGCTTATTTCAGCAAGACAATGCCAAGCCACATTCTGCACGTGTTACAACAGCGTGGCTTCGTAGTAAAAGAGTGCGGGTACTAGACTGACCTGCCTGCAGTCCAGACCGTCTCCCATTGAAAATGTGTGGCATATTATGAAGCACAAAATACGACAACGGAGACCCCGGACTGTTGAGCAACTGAAGTTGTACATCAAGCAAGAATGGGAAAGAATTTCACCTACAAAGCATCAATAATTATTGAGTGTTGTTGAAAGGAAAGGTGATGTAACACAGTGGTAAACACACCCCTGTCTCAACTTCTTTGGAACGTGTTGCAGGCATCAAAATAAAAATTTGCAAAGTGAAATATTTGCAAAAGCCAAGGTTTATCCATTTGAACATTAAATATCTTGTCTTTGTAGTGTATTCAATTGAATATAGGTTGAAAAGGATTTGTTAATCATCGTATTCTGTTTTTATTTGTTTTACACAACGTCCCAACTTCATTGGAATTGGGGTTGTATTCTGGCACTGATTAATCCAGGTTTAGACACTCAAGCACTGATTAATCCAGGTTTAGATATTCTGGCTATGATTAGGTTTAGATTCTCAGACTGTGATTAATCTAGATTTAAATACTCAGGCACTGATTAATCCAGGTTTAGATATTCTGGCTCTGATTAATCTAGGTTTAGATTCTCAAACTGATTAATCCAAGTTTAGATACTCAGGCAGTGATTAATCCAGGTTTAGAAACTCAGACTGAGATTCATCTAGGTTTACATACTCAGACTGAGATCAATCCAGTTTGAGACACTCAGGCTGAGATTAATCCAGTTTTAGACACTCAGGCTGAGATTAACCCAGTTTTAGATACTCAGGCTGAGATTAACCCAGTTTTAGATTCTCAGACTGTGATTAATCCAGATTTAGATATTCTGGCTGAGATTAGTTCCAAACCAAACATGGGCATGGTTGGCCTGTGGGACACTAGAGGCGGCTGGCAGGTACCGACAGGCCAAGTGATCTGCAGCTTCAGTCATCGCCAAGGCAAAAACCCGGGTGTGGGATGAGTTTGGTGAGATCTTGGAAAGTGACTTTAAGTCGGCTCCGAAAAGATTCTGGCAAACTGTCAGGCGACTCCGAAGGGGAAAGCAGTGTGCCACTAGCACTGTATATAGTGGAGATGGTGTGCTGCTGACTTCGACTGAAGACGTCATTGGGCGGTGGAAGGAATACTTTGAGGACCTTCTCAATCTGACCGACACGTTCTCCAGTGAGGAGGCTGAGTCTGGGGACATGGGAATAGGCTTGTCCATTACTGAGGCCGAAGTCATTAAGGTAGTTAAGAAGCTCCTTGGTGGCAAGGCTCCAGGGGTGGATGAGATCCGTCCTGAGTTCCTCAAGGCTCTGGATGTTGTGGGGCTGTCTTGGCTGACACGCCTTTTCAACATTGCGTGGGCATCGGGGGCGGTGCCACTGGATTGGCAGACTGGGGTGGTGGTGCCTCTTTTTAAAAAGGGGGACCGGAGGGTGTGTTCCAACTACAGGGGAATCATTCAGGCCCTGTACAAACAAAGCAGGAGTTTGGTTCGCATGGCCGGCAGTAAGTCAGACTCATTCCCAGTGAGAGTTGGACTCCGTCAGGGCTGCCCTTTGTCACCGATTCTATTCATAATTTTTATGGATAGAATTTCTAGGCGCAGTCAGGGGACGGAGGATGTCCGGTTTGGTGACCTCAAGGTCACATCACTGCTGTTTGCAGATGATGTGGTCCTATTGGGGACATCAGGTCGCGAACTTCAGCTTTCGCTGGATCGGTTTGCAGCCGAGTGTGAAGCGGCCGGGATGAGAATCAGTACCTCTAAATCCGAGACCATGCTTCTCAGGCGGAAAAGGGTGGAAAGCCCTCTCTGGGTCAGGGATAAGCTCTTGCCTCAAGTGGAGGAGTTCAAGTATCTCGGGGTCTTGTTCACGAGTGATGGTACAAGGGAGCGGGAGATTGACAGGCGGATTGGTGCTGGGTCAGCAGTGATACGGGCTCTTTACCGGTCTGTTGTGGTAAAGAAAGAGCTGAGCCATAAGGCAAGGCTCTCGATTTACTGGTCGATCTACGTTCCCACCCTCACCTATGGTCATGAGCTTTGGGTAATGACCGAAAGAATAAGATCGCGAATACAAGCGGCCGAAATGAGTTTCCTCCGCAGGGCATCTGGACTCTCCCTTAGAAAAAGGGTGAGAAGTTCGGTCATCCGGGAGGGACCCAGACTGATATTAATCCAGTTTTAGATACTCAGGCTGAGCTTAATCCTGTTTTAGATACTCAGGCTGAGATTAACCCAGTTTTAGATACTCAGGCTGAGATTAACCCAGTTTTAGATACTCAGGCTGAGATTAACCCAGTTTTAGATACTCAGGCTGAGATTAACCCAGTTTTAGATTCTCAGACTGTGATTAATCCAGTTTTAGATACTCAGGCTGAGATTAACCCAGTTTTAGATACTCGGGCTGAGATTAACCCAGTTTTAGATACTCAGGCTGAGATTAACCCAGTTTTACATACTCAGGCTGAGATTAATCCAGCTTTAGATATTCAGACTGTGATTAATCCAGTTTTAGCTATTCAGACTGTGATTAATCCATCTTTGGAAGTGAGTGGACACAGCGTTTAAAAACTCCAGAAACACTGCTGCGTCTGATCCACTCAGACCAGTGCAACATACACTAACACAGCACCACCATGTCAGTGTTACTGCAGTGCTGAGAATGACCCACCACCCAAATAATACCTGCTCTGTGAGGGTCCATGGGGGTCCTGACCACTGAAGAACAGGGTAAAAGGGGGTAACAAAGTATCAGAGAAACAGATGGACTACAGTCTGTAACTGTAGAACTACAAAGTGCAGCTATACAGTAAGTGGAGCTGATCAAATGGGCAGTGAGTGTAGAAAAAAGGTCGTAACATCATGCCTGACCAGTGTACAGTTACCTATGTAACGCCATTACATTTATTCCATTAAAACCCAATCCTGATCATCCTGATCATTCAGCCCTACTTCCTCCCTTCAGCTAATAGCATTTTGTTTTATTGTAAACTGACATTGTGTTTAAAGCGTGTAAATAACACACTGCCGCTGTTGGCACTAATACTGTACCCACATTTATGATTATTTATGTATTTATTTTTCTCAAACAGGTCCACTTGCCTTTTACACTGGGCTAAAATTCCTTGATGAACAGAAATATGGAAATGGTCCAGAATTGCTTAGGGGGGAAAAAAAAGCTTAATTTCCATTCAAAGTTAAGAAACTTTTCTCCGCCTGTAAATCAATATCATTTTGGAGAAATGAGGTTTTGTCCCTACAGTGACGATATTATATATTATTGCTAATCCAGACTTGCCAGTATTACTTCCATGTTTTTGCTGCACTCTTATACTCCGATGCGGATCATCTGATATTTAAGGCATGCTGGCCAATCAGAGACACGTGACATCACAACAAAAAGGTTCCTGATTGGATAAATTAGGCATTAGTAACTGACCGTGTGATGTGTCATGAAAATGGGCAGAACTAAAGCCTTTTATAGGGAAAACTATGAAGATCAGAGAAGAAGCAATGATCACACACACACACACACACACACACACACACACACACACACACACACACAGTCTTACCTTCATCATGAATTTCTGGCGTGGCATGAAACAACAAAACAAACAAATAATATAGTTAATAACAGAAATATTAAAGAAACCTTATGATAAAGTACCACTTAAAGTGAAAACCAATAAAAAATACTATCAAAAAAAGTCTTTGTATGATAAAATAACTCATTTTCTCTTCCCAAAAAAAGGATAAATGCATATTCGGCATGTAAATTGTGTGAAATATATATATAAGATGGAATTTTGTGCTGTACTGCTAACACTGCACCCTTCTCTGAGAGTTAATGAGTATCGATTATATTAGTTATTGATTCCAACATGGTGTTGAGGGCTTAGCTGTACATCATTTCCACATAACTATCTGTCCTAGAGCTGTGAAATGTGTAATGATATGGAGTTGCCTTAAAGGAGAAATGCAGCAATTTGTCTACATTTCTGAGTAATTCAGCTGTAAAGATATAGACAAAGTCATTCAGAGTGGTTGATGAAAGATGCACCACCCTAAAAGCTTACCGACCCTGACTTTACTAACACTATTTGAAGGATACATGCATAAGTATGTCATACCACATGCATAAGCATTAATTAAGGTATTTACAAAGCAATACTTGAGTATTTATGAGCTGCTTATGCAACTAATCGCAAGATTAGTAAATGGCATATTGACATTGGTATTCTGTAGCTCAATTCATGCAAAAAGACAAACTAGACCCCCTTTTATGTTAGACTACTTGGAAACAATGGTTCATAACAGTGACATAAATCGAACAGATGCCCATCACTTTAGTTTAAGGTCCCTGATGTCAACACAATGTCATTTAACATCTCATGTCGTCTTGCGGTTGCTGGCATGAGCTGGTCATGAATACTAAGATAGTGCTTCATAAATACGTTATTCAGTTCTTATGCTTGTGTTATGTAATTCCAGGCAGCCTTCAAATAAAGTGTTATCCTGATTTCTTTACAGTAGTGGTGATAGGAACCAGAGGTGAAGCTGCACATGCCTTCTGAGTTTATATGTAATGCTAATGGTGCTAAAATAGTGTTAAACCTGGAAAATAAGTGGCATGCCCCCTCGCTTTAGATCAAGACCTTCTAAAAGATATCGTAAAACGATGATCGGGACGCGTATTCCATTTCCATTCTACATAAGAACCTCCTATGAGTGAGCTTTTAGAGGCATTTAACTCTTCAGACATCTGGTTCCTATCACCTCCACTGTGAACGATTCTGACCCTCTAAGCATCTCCCATCAAACCACTCTGATTAATCTTTACATCTTAACCTTTAAATTAAAAAAATAATAATCTGTGGAATTACCCTGTGTGTGTGTGTGTGTGTGTGTGTGTGTGTGTGTGTGTGTGTGTGTGTGTGTGTAGTCAACTAGGAAAATAAAGCACACAGGCACACAGAGACATGCCTCAATTGCAAAAGCAGAAGACTACAGTGTAGGCGAGAGGGGTCATGCAGGTGAGGCCATTAGCACAGTGAGGGTCAACAACGTCTCAAGGCAAAAATGAATCAGTACAAAAGAGCAAGGGCATCCATACCGTAGACATATATGGAAAGATAAATTGCTGATAATGCCATGATGCAGTCTTATTGGGCCACCCTCTCTGCGCAGCAGAATGAATGATTGTCTACGGGTATAATGTCTCCTTATTCCCCAAAAAATGGAAAGTACTGAGGTGTACTGGGTTTATATACAGTAGGAAGACATTTCTTGGGTGTCTCAATTTTTTTTCTTCCATGACTAACCTAATCCAGGTAATCTAATCTGTTCCTTTACTAGAATGGTTGTGGCTATTTGAATATACATAAATTCCAAAGTCATCTTAGTATTCATACAGTTCAGTCTGGATATGAAAAATAATAAATCGATTGTACATCATCGCGTAATTTCTGAGGTTTTTGCAGAGAACGCACAAGTGCACATGAGCCTTACACACAGCCTGTGTAAGAATGTGGTTTTGTTTAACTCTTGACTGAACAGCTCAGCGACAGACGTCTGCAGATGCCGAGATGCTGTATTAAATATGTTGAGAGTAAAATCTTTAGGGTAAAATATGTCCTGAAAGGTTTCTTTAAAACCTGCAGTAAGCTCGGTGCTGGTGTAGTGTAGTGTAGTGATTCCCATAGAGGTGCCATAAAAATTAGCATTATATTAATAAATCAGAAACAAGATTTTCAGAAGAAAAATGTAATATTAAGGAAAAATCAGACAAACACATGAATTTAATTCTGATGGAAAAATTGATGAAATCAATGAAAAGCAATGCAAATACAGGGAGTAGAACCTCAGGGGTGAATGAACGCTGGAGCTGTGCCTATCTATCTACATATCTAAATCTATCTATCCATCCACACACACACACACACACACACACACACACACAGTGCTTCCAAGTATTCAACCCCCTGAAGATTTTGCAATTCAACAAATTGCAAATAAGTTAGAGCCTTCAAACTTTGAACAAGGGTAGCATTTATTAACAGATGCCTAAATATTACAAACAAAAAATATAAGCTGCTCAATTACATTATAATACATTTTAAACATAAAAATTAGGATAAATTATTATTCAACCCCCAGGTTTAATATTTTGTGGAATAAACCTTTTGCAATTACAGCTATTAATCGTTTTTTATAAGACCCGATCAGGCCGGCCCAGGTCTCTGGAGTAATCTTGGCCCACTCCTCCATACAGATCTTCTCCAAGTTGTCTAGGTTCTTTGGGCATCTCTTGTGGACTTTGATCTTGAGCTCCTTCCACAAGTTTTCAATTGGGTTAAGGTCAGGAGACTGACTGGGCCACTGCAACACCTTGATCTTTTCCCTCTTAAACCAGGCCTTGGCAGTGCCATCCTCTCACCAAACGCCCCGGGTGTGGTTGGCACCAAAGACCTCGATCTTGGTCTCATCAGACCAGAGAATCTTGAACCAGTCTGCCTCAGAGTCCTCCAAGTGATCATGAGCAAACTTCAGACGGGCCTTGACACGACGCTTTGAAAGTAAAGGTACTTTATGGGCTCACCTGGAACGGAGACCATTGCGGTGGAGTTCGTTCCTTATGGTATTTATTGAAACCAATGTCCCCACCGCCATGAGATCTTCCTGGAGCTTGGCCTCAATCAAGCCTTCCATCAAGCCTGGCCTCGGCATGGGAGGAAACTTTGAGAGCCTGTTCAGGCCATGGAAGGTTAACAGTAGTTCCATAAGCCTTCCACTTCTGGATGATGCTCCCAACGGTGGAGACAGGCCCAATTCCTTGAAAACTGTTTTGTACCCCTTGTCCGCCTTATGGCCCTCCATGGATTTGTCTCTGATGGCCTTGGAATGCTCCTTAGTCTTTCCCATGTTGCCCGAGTGTGAGTGCTGTTCACTTGATTGGGGTGGGGCTTTTATAGTCAGAAAAGGTGGGAAAAGAACAATTAATCCAAGCATGTGAAGCTCATTGCTCTCAATTGCTCTCAGTTATTTAATACTTGAGGGAACCAAACAGAATTCGGGTGGTTTGAGGGGTTGAATAATAATTTGACGATCTGGTAAACGTTGCGAAATTTTTAATTTTTAAAAATGAATAAACAAAGGAATAACATTGTTTCTTGCTGCAGTGCACTTCACATGTCCAGGCTCATCCAAATGTGTAAATCTGCAAAATCCTACAGGTTGAATACTACTTGGAGGCACTGTATATATCGCTGTTGTTGGAGGAACACCTTGTATCTCCAAAATAATAACTTGACAGGAGAAGGAAAAAAAAAACTTTAATGTCAACGGAGCCAGACTTTTTACCAAGTCATTATGGGCCGTGGCTTGTGGTCCATTCATCATGAAATTTATACACAATGTAAAGAACAGGCATTTTTAAAATTATGGCAAAAACCGAAAAACAACAAACGGAGATACAAGGTTTATGTACATAGATGGGCAGAGATAGCTCCAGTGATGTATACCCCCTGGAAGTGTTTCCTACAGAAAAAATAAAGAAATTTTGCAAAACATATAATCTATAGATTATACGCACCACTATCTGAGTGTGAATACACTAATGCACTGCGACCGACAGTTTCTTAGGGCTTGTGTGTAAACTGTCAGGGAACGTTTTTTTAAGCAAAATAGTATTTAAAACTTCCATGCTGTTTACAGACTAGCAATGTTTTGTAGTGCTTTGGCAAATACCAACAAATGTCCAACATCATTTACAGACTTAGGCACTTAATGTCAGGTTACGCTACTGAAGGGCAATGCTCATAAGGCTAAATGACACCCACATAAGTCCTTTATGACTAACATTACTAAACACTTACTACAATAAGCATCATCTGTAATAAAAGTCGCATTTGCCAACTTTGATGTCAAGTTGACATAATGACAGACTTTCTGTAGCTCAGTGCGTGTCACCAGCGACATCATGCCGATAAGACGATACAAGGCAGGCTGGCTGGACAACAGTGAGCATTTTCTGTGGCCCTTAAATAAAGTGATTTATGTGACATCACCAGCATGACGTCACTGTGATATACACTAAGTCAGTTGTTATGATGTGCTTCGTCATTTCACCCAAACATTTCTAAGGTAAAATGTTACCTGATATAGATGTTATGTCAACTTTGGCATCAACGTTGACAAAAGCAGCCTTAATGACATACAAAACCTATTGGATTAAGCCGCTATTAACTGGAAGTAGGGTTATGTCCGTTTTCATGACGATCTTATGAGCACTGCCCTGCAGTCAGGTGCTACCAAAGAAAATAAGGGATCACGTAGCCCAGGTTAGGGGTAGGATGGATTAGTTTGGTTTAGGATACATAACAGACATGAGATCTCAGAGTTTACTGATGATATTCACACTGTGTTTTTTCTTTTTTCTGTGACCTGTGAATGAAAATCTCTGGTTTTTAAGCTCGCCAGGTGGCTTCACATCAGTCTGCATAGACGAATGCTATCGGTCTACGTCTTACATGTATGTGGACCATTCTACCAAAGCAGTTCAAACCATTAGTTTTCCAGATTTTTCATGAGCATATTTAAACAAACAAAACAAAATAAATAAATAAATAAATAAGACCGCTCTCTCAAGTTCTCATGTCGCCGCCGAAACAAAGGATTAGTTATTTTAGCCATGCCCCTGTATTTAAAGCAGGACGTGAGACTGCATCCCTGTCCCTCATGGCCACATGGTGAGCAGTTAGATGCCACTGATTTGAAGTAACTGTCTGAAAATCAGAATCAAGAATCGTCACTACTGAAAAAATTTCTACATGAACTTTGTGTTTTAATGAAATATATCATTTTAGGTCTGTGCAACTGTTCAAAGCTGTGTTAGAGTTTGAGTTCTGCTAAAACTACCCAACATTTTAAGGAGTGAAACAGTCACTACTGAGACATTGGGTAAAGTTTTGATAGGGTTATTGCTTCAGGAGTGACAAAATGGAATATTCAATCATTCATTTTAATACAGTAAACATAATTAAGGTATAGCTCAGGGGTCAGCAGCATGTGACTCCTTTACTGCCCTGTTCTGGGTCCACAGCACAATTAGACTTTTACCCTCCTTTACAGTAAAATAAAGCTCTGCTGATCATTCAACACAGTTTAACAGTAAATGGTCTTAAACGCTGGAGTTAATGTTGAACTGATCATTCACCCCACTGGTCACCATAGCAATGACAACAATATCGCTTATATCGCCTAGTTAGTAGCTAATGAATCACTCCAGCTGGTTTCCAACAATAACTGTCAAATACTAAAAGTCGCAAAGCTGAAGTCAGTTTCTCATTCATGTTTTCCCGTTCCACCTTAAATGTTGCAGCCGTCACACACTGGCGAGTCGGGCACCATTTAAGGTGGAACGGCAAAATACAAAAAAGATTGAGAAGTGACTTTAGCCTCGTAAAAAAATTAATGTTGAGAGACATTTTGTAAGAAAGTTTCCTGCCAGAGATGTGAGAAAAGTGGTTATATCGGAGCCCAACCTTAAAGCAGAGTGAAGTAAGTCTGCGTTTCAGTTATATTATATTTTTCAGCCTAGCACTTTAGCACATACTGAGATATATTTACAACCCCACTTCCAGTGAAGTTGGGACGTTGTGTAAAACATAAATAAAAACAGAATATGATGACTTGCAAATCCTTTTCAACCTACATTCAATTGAATACACTACAAAGACGAGATATTTAATGTTCAAACGGATAAACTTTGTTTTTTGCAAATATTCACTCATTTTGAATTTGATGCCTGCAACATGTTCCAAAGAAGTTGGGACAGGGGCGTGTTTACCACTGTGTTACATCACCTTTCCTTTTATCAACACTCAATAAGCATTTGGGAACTGAGGGCACTGATTGTTGAAGCTTTGTAGGTGGAATTCTTTCCCATTCTTGCTTGATGTACAGCTTCAGTTGCTCAACAGTCCGGGGTCTCCGCTTCATAATGCGCCACACATTTTCAATGGGAGACGGTCTGGACTGCAGGCAGGCCAGTCGAGTACCCGCACTCTTTTACTATGAAGCCACGCTGTTGTGGCTTGGCATTGTCTTGCTGAAATAAGGAGGACATCCCTGAAAAAGACGCTGCTTTCTTGTCTTTGTAGTGTATTTAATTGAATACAGGTTGAAAAGGATTTGCAAATCATCGTGTTCTGTTTTTATTTATGTTTTACACAACGTCCCAACTTCATTGGAATTGGGGTTATACAACCAAGATGATAAAACGGACATAAAATACTGTGGCTCTTCTGAGCATCTGGGTTGCCGACCCCTGGTACAGGATCAAAACTAAAGGATTTTAGTCTAAAGTCTAAGTCAGTAAAAAGTCCAGTAAGAGTTCTGAAATCTGTCTTTGAACCAATTTGGTAGAATGTTCCATATGTAGCAGAGTTCTGCAAATCCATTGATGCATAAAATGTTATGCAATTCATTACGTAATTAGGTTTGAATAGTTATATAAATGTGAAAAAATGGTTTTTCTCTAGACTTTTGAGGGTTAAAGGGTGCCATCCTCCCAGAGTTTCTAGGCTCATGATTACTGTTGATCGATTGCTTGAATGGCAACAGAGAATGTGTTACGCTGGAAGTGCCTCTTCAGAACTGCTCCTTTCTGCCAGTGGAGAGTCAGAGGTCAAAAGTAAAGATAACTCCGCAACCCCACAGGTACATCAAGAGGGTCACTGCGGACACTAGAAATCATTTGGTATGCGTTGAGCCCCTTGCTCTTTCACATTCAGTGAATGTGAAAATTTAGGGAATGTCAGGGTTCTGTAAGGTGACTCAATACAACAGCACAAAAAAATGAGATGAGCAATATTCTGGGTTAGCGGGAGATCCATCTGTGGCGCAGAATATTGTCTGAAGGGTGAATGTGGGGGGTGAACAGGGATGTCAGGGCTGGATGACATTGGCGATATGTGCAAAAATGCAGACATACCCATTTTTCCACATCTACTTGCTGTGGAAATGAGGGAAAAAGGGCAAAAAAAAGAAGAGGCAAACGTAAGAGGTCTTGGTTTCACACCACTCGGAACAACCGTCTGGAGAAAGGAAATGGAGTCATGCTTTTCTGATCAGAAACGCAGGGCTGAGGTCAATTCTACTGCAGCACAATCTACCAATCTTCCAATATCAAGTTATAAAAATGGCTTACTAGCACTCACTTAATATGAATTGGTGTTTCCATGAAAGAAACAAACATTAACCCCTCAAAGCGCCAGGCTTATTACCTACTGGGGCTTATTATTCAGTAAGTACAGGGACTTGCAATGCAAACTGAGCCATTTTTCTTTTACAGAAGTGTATAATAAGACTTCGGGCCCATCAGTGGGCCCTGACCATTTAAAGGGCTTAACATGGCTAATCAAATTTAGATTTCACACATACTGCTTCTGTGTCTTGCCTTTCATTTCGGCGCCCATGTGACTGGTCAGTGTTTTCACACAGGCTGCTTGTGCGAAGCAGCAGAGTGTCCCAGACGCCGCACTGATGCGGTGCGATATTTGGACAATAGACCAGGTGCTTTTTTCCCCACTCTGTGCACTCTGTCATGAAAATTTTACAGAGAACTATATAAAAACAGTAACACTTTCTATGAACGTCAGGTTTGTAAGCGTCTATAAACACATTTATAACATGTTATAATGCATTCATAAGGTATTATAAACATGGTTATAAATATTTATATAAATGAATTACACTGAATTACACTTTACAGCCAGGTTTATTATGCATTATGAATTGTTACCATAATGCCTTATAAGTAGTGTTCATAACATGTTATACTGTCCGTGCCAAAGAACTAAGTCCCTGCTTTGAGAGTATAAAGTAAAGACAAATACAAAGTTTATTTACACTCTGAGAATTCCAGTGTTTTATTTATCACCAATGGTGCTGCTAGCGCTGCGTCTTTGGGGCTTCAGTCCTGAATGTTCAGATGCTACAAACTGTACAATATTGGATACACAGTGTTAAATTAGTGCCAGGCTAACGGTGGTGCACATTAACAGTGGTGTACATTGACTTTCCCACATTGGGCAAAACACTAATGGCAGCTCTAGTTTAAAATGACATTTGAAGCCTGTAATGAGCTTTACTGTGTGTGTTTTAGTGTTTCAGTAAAGTCTTCAGTAAATACTTAAGTTGAAGCCTCACTCTTAACACTGAAGGAGGCTTTAGTACAGTAAGCTGCACTTTACTCAGAGCAGACAAATACAACTTACAAGCTCTTATAATTTGCTATGAACAGTACTTATAATGCATTCTGTTAATAATTAATAATGCATAATAAGCAGGGCTATAACATGTAATGCATTTTTGGAAATATTTACAGCCATGTTTATGATGCCGTATGAATCCATTATAAGTATATATATGTTATAAATGTGTTTATAGATGCTT
Source organism: Pygocentrus nattereri (assembly GCF_015220715.1). Lineage (NCBI taxonomy): Eukaryota > Metazoa > Chordata > Actinopteri > Characiformes > Serrasalmidae > Pygocentrus > Pygocentrus nattereri. The sequence continues at coordinate 36,092,217 of NC_051223.1, forward strand.
ATAAAACATGACATAGAACACACATAGAAAGTGTTACCATAAAAAGTTGAAAACACTTTAATTTAATTCATGATGAAACACTAGTTAAACACTATGTTTATAGTTAGCCAATTTATGTAAAATGTAATGGGTCGTATCATCATAATGCACAAAATAATGACCTAGTATTTTAGAGTCTGTACCACTCAGACACCTGGTTAATATTTTGGGGCTTAAAAACACACACACACACACACACACACACACACACACACACACACACACACACACAACACTGTTACCTAAACTGCAAAACTGATAACGCGCATACAGACTCTGTATATCAGTTTCAGAAATGATACGAAAGCTCACATATTTTTAAACATACCACACACTGACCTTTAGATAATACTGACCCCAACCCTGCTGGAATCAGATGTTACGATGCCTTTCACATCGTTCAGCAACAACACAAACCGGAGGTTTATTTGCAGCAACATAAATAAATAAGTAAACTAATAATTAAATTAAAACATCATTGTTATGAAAGAGACTTTGATGAAATTGATTCATCAAAGCAATCTGCTTGGTAATTTCATTAATTTGCTTGACATGCAAATAAATAAATAAATAAATAAATATTCCCAAGGAATGACACATGGTTAGTATCTCAGACAGGTTTATGGATCATATTAGTCATTTCTGGATTAACATGCATCACAGCAGAAATGAAAGGTAACAGCAATGAGCCAAAAGTCAGTAATTCAGCCAGCTGACCGATGCGGCACGACTGAGCACTGCAAATACAGCATGGTTTATACCATTTTATGAAACATCTTCACTTGTTTTGCTTCTTTGATGGCTGTGCAATACAGTGCGAATGCGAATAAGGGGCAGATTAGCTTGTTTCAATTCAGAAAATTCAGGAAAAAACTGTGAACTCCAGCCTGATTTCACATCCACACGCACTCAAACGGTGTGACCCTCGGTCTCAGTGTCTGAGCGAGCCTCATGCCGACACTCGCCGCCCTTCATTCATCTCTGAAACACTGCTGTCACGACTAATGAACAAAAACGTTTGTTTATTTCGGATAAGCGCTCACACAGCCTGGCACAGAGATCTAATTAGCCTGCTTACGTTTCATAATCGGCTCCATTTCACCTTTTTGGGCCGAGAATTTTCACTCTATCCGCTTAGATGGCTCCAACTACATCGCTGCTTCAAACACAGCTAATCAGCTCATTCATTATTCTCGGGGTGGGGGGTGGGGGGTGGGGGGGGGTTCTGCTTCATCTATTGTTTTATCAGAACACTGGGACGATCGTTCTGAAATATGAGCCATCTCTCTGACTTACACCGCATCTTCCACCACTTTCACAGCTTAGCAAACAAGAAGCATTTATTTGGGCGTAAAGCCAAGTACTTTTCACTGTTCCCTGATAGGAGAGACTAACACAACTAACCAATAAATCATAGATCAGAAGAATAGAATCAAATAGAATAGCACAGAAATGAGTAGAGTAGTATAGAACAGCATAATACAGCAGAATAAGAACAAATCAGATAGAATAGAATAGAGGCAAGTTCAACAGGCTTGAATAGAATAGAATAGAATAAGAATAAGAATAGAATAGAATAAGAATGTTTAACAAAATAGAGTTTAAAAGGACAGAAATGAATGCAACATTGAAGAGAATAATTAAGAAAGAATGAAATATAATAAAGTATAATAGAAAACAAGAGAGTTGAATAGAAAAGTGTATAATAAATCAGAAATCAATACAACAGTTTAGAATAGAACAGAACGAGAAAACACAATACAGTGGTGCTTAAAGGTTTGTGACCAATCTTTTGTAGAAAGGCTTGTGAGCTTAGGGTCGTTGTCTTGCTTCATGACCCACGTTCTCTTGAGTTTCAGCTCATGGGCAGATGTCCTGAAATTTTCCTTTAGAACAGCCTGGTGTAATTCAGAGTTCATTCATTGGTCCATCGATGATGGCAAGCCATTCTGGCCCAGAAGCAACGAAAAAGGCCCAAACCATGATACTACCACCACCATGTTACACAGATGGGATCAGGTAATCATGCTGGAATGCAGTCTTTTCCTTTCTAGTAGTAAACTGCAGACGGGCAGTTTGGAGAGCACTGGCTTTCTCCCTGCAACACTGCCATGCACACCATTGTGGTTCAGTGCTCTGCTGATGGTGGACTCATGGACATTACCATTAGCCACTGTGAGACAGGCCTTTATTAGCTTAGAAATGACCGTGTTCCTTTGTGACCCCGCAGACAACGGCGCGTCTTATCTCTTGGTGTGAACTTTGTTGGTCGACCGCTCCTGTCGCACTGTGGATTGGTGACTAATTTTGCCTTCAGATGATCTGTTAATCCTAAAGGTTCACATACTTTTGCCACATCTGTAATGTTTGATCATTCTCCTCGATAAATAAATGACCAAGTCCAATATTTTTGTCTCATTTGCTTAATTTAGTTCTCTTTATCTACTGTTAGTACTTGTGTGAAAATCTCAAGTTTTGGGTCAAATTTACACAGAATTGAATTAAATAATAGAATAGAAAATAAATAAATGAAACATAATAAAGTATAGAATACTGTCTATGCTGTATATTCGCTGTGGTAAGGCAGGAAAAGACGTCCAGCATCTTAATAAAGCAGAGCTTATCTACTGCTGCAAGGGACACACGGGTGAGAGGCTTTAGATACTTCAGAAAGAGACAGAGCGAGAGAGACATGGAGAGACAGACAGAGAGACAGAGAGAGAGAGAGAGAGAGAGAGAGAGAGAGAGAGAGAGAGAGAGAGAGAGAGAGAAAGAGAGAGAGAGAGAGAGAGAGAGAGACAGAGAGAGAGAGAGAGAGAGAGAGAGAGAGAGAGAGAGAGAGACAGAGAGAGAGAGAGAGAGAGAGAGAGAGACAGAGAGAGAGAGAGAGAGAGAGAGAGAGAGAGAGAGAGAGAGAGAAAGAGAGAGAGAGAGAGAGAGAGAGAGAGAGAGAGAGAGAGAAAGAGAGAGAGAGAGAGAGAGAGAGAGAGAGAGACAGAGAGAGAGAGAGAGAGAGAGAGAGAGAGAGAGAGAGAGACAGAGAGAGAGAGAGAGAGAGAGAGAGACAGAGAGAGAGAGAGAGAGAGAGAGAGAGAGAGAGAGAGAGAGAGAGAGAGAGAGAAAGAGAGAGAAAGAGAGAGAGAGAGAGAGAGAGAGAGAGAGAGAGAGAGAGAGAGAGAGTGTATGTCTGTGCTGTGGTGCAGTCTGTTCAGTTCTATCTAACAGAGCACAATTACACACATCGTCTGTTTCCCCTCCTTCACATCATCAACCCATATCACACGCGCGCACGCACACACACGGGCTCACACACACGCGCGCGCACACACACGTGCACACACACACACACACACACACACACACACAGGCTTTTCTGCATGTAAGATTGCACATTTCTCTCTCTCTCAATTTTTCAAATCAAACATGTAGCCCACTAAATCTGATTACCTGGAAAGAAATAAAGGCTGAAAAAAACATGTTTGTATTGCTCGCTCTCAACCTAGAGTCCAGAAAATCAGCAAAAAAGCACCATGGGAGAGGAAGAACAGAAAAGAGAAAAGAGATGTAAGAAGGGAAGACTGAAAGAGAACAGAAAAGAGAACAGAAGAGAAGATTTAAAAGGAGAAAAAAAGAACACTTGAGAAGAGAAGAAATGAGAAGAGATCATTTAAAAAGAGAAGACTTGAGAAGAAGAGAAGCAACAAGAAGAGAAAAGAAGCGAAGAGAAGGGAAGCAACGAGAAGAGCAGCAACAAGAAGAGAAGAGAAGAGAAGCAACAAGAAGTGGAGAGAAGAGAAGCAACAAGAAGAGAAGCAACAAGAGAAGAGAAGAGAAAAGAAGAGAAGAGAAGCAACAAGAAGAGAAGAGAAAAGAAGAGAAGAGAAGAGAAGCGAAGCAACGAGAAGAGAAGAGAAGAGAAGAGAAGAGAAGAGAAGAGAAGAGAAGAGAAGAGAAGAGAAGAGAAGAGATCTAGCCCTTTAGGTTTTCTCCCACAATTTCACGCTCCCAACTTTGTGGGAACAGTTTGGGGACGGCCCCTTCCTGTTCCAACATGACTGCGCACCAGTGCACAAAGCAGGTCCATTAAGACACAGAGGAGCCAGTTTGGTGTGGAAGAACTTGACTGGCCTGCACAGAGTCCTGACCTCAACCCGACAGAACACCTTTGGGATGAATTAGAGCGGAGACTGTGAGCCAGGCCTTCTCGTCCAACATCAGTGACTGACCTCACAAATGCGCTTCTGGAATAATGGTCAAAAATTACCATAATCACACTCCTAACCCTTCCCAGCAGAGTTGAAGCTGTTATAGCTTCAAAAGGTGGGCCGACATCATATTAAATCCTATGGATTAAGAATGGGATGTCACTCAATTTCATATGCGCGTGAAGCCAGACGAGCGAATACTTCTGGCAATGTAGTGTATTTCTCACTGTTGTCAGGAGAAAACCTAATACAATTATATTATAAATTATACAATATTATAGTATAAATTTTGATAGCAGCGAGATATATTATATATATATATATATATATATATATATATATATATATACATACACTATCACTACTTTAACACCACATCTCAAATAAAACAGGCAGCTATCAAGCCTTTCTAGCTTCAGCTCCACCTTGAATTAGTTTTCTTTTCCTCACTTTACACAGAATCCACACCTAACACACCAGATCAAATACACTGATCAAAGGCAATGAGTTTAATCCATTTTTAATTGGAACGCAACACACCTTTGTCTCATGATCCCCAGAGTACCTATTAGCAGTGCTTTACGCTGTTAGAGCTCAGTCTCCTGTCAGTCTGCAGCATAGCCTCTCAGAGACACAACCTCTGACCTCATCATAATGCAGACTCAAACTGGGGTCTGATGAGTCAGCTCCTCTGGGGGAGCGCTCTGTCAGAAAGAGCGAGGCAGAGAGAGAGAGAACCCTGCAGGGCCGACTGACACACTCTGCTTAAATGAAGGTGCCCAGCTTCAGCCTGGAAGGACTCATGTGGAATATGTCATCATTGATTGTTTGACCAAACATTTATCCAATTTATTTTTCTTACTATGACTTTCTGTCTCGCCAAGAGGCCATTCCTTAGAAGCACCTGCTCCTGCAGGGCTATTGACCCGTTTACGTTCAGTGTTTTCTCCACTGTAATATACTTCATCCACCAAATCAGGAACATGGAACCCTAAAAAGAGTGACGAGCCTAACACTTCTTAACTCAAGCAATCCTGTGCTCATTTCTCGGACTGCCCAAGTCCTTTTACGAGAGAGTGTTACGTAGTCAAACATAAAAGATTGTGTTTTTGGTCATCTCAGATTTCCATAGTAACATCATCTGTGCATTTTCACAGGCATTTTCCCAGACTCACTATAACACTTCGTATGCATTTAAAGTAATTCACTGCTGTCTGAACACCTTGTATCTTCATTTTTGTCATTGTTTACATAAATTGAAAATGCAAGTTGCCCTTTACATTGTATGTAAATTTCCTGATGAATGGAATGAAAGAAATGGCCCAAAAATACTTGGAAAAAGTTTGGTTCCACTGACTTACATTAAACGTAAAGTATGTTTTTCCTTCTATAAAATGACCACTTTGGAGATACAAGGTTTTGTTTTGACAGCAGCAAATGATTTTAAAGCTTCACTGTATTGAACTGATCATGCCTGTGAATTACAGGGGCCAGACTTCTACAGCAAACATAACTGGTTCCTCAAGCTGTTAGAATTAACAATGCCTCTGGGGTTAATCATAGCATTTTACTGTTGTAGGAACAGAACCTACCATCTCCATTTGTTTCGTTTTTCAGTTTTTGACATAATTTGAAAATGCCTGTTGGTCTTTACATTGTGTGAAAAGTTTATGATGAATGGACCAACAGAAACAGCCCAAAACAACTTAGAAAAGGTCTGGTTCCCTTGACTTACACTAAAAGCAAAGTAGGGATTTTCCTTGGCCTGTAAAGTTACCGTTTTGGAGACACCGGGTTTTGTTCCAAGAACAGCGATTTGCACACTTCACTTTGGGCTGAATCGTTCATAAACTGTAGCTGCTGGAAACAAAGTTTGTGTTTTCTTTTGAAGCTGATATGTATAGGATGCTTATATAAAACAATGTTTAATATAGTCCAAATACTTTAAAAATAATTTAACACTTCACTCTCACTTTGTCTCCACAGGACAAAAAAGTTGTTTTATCTACTGTATAAATTAGCAGGGGGGCTGTCCAGTGGTCTTGATCACCCACCCACTAATTTAATCAACTCTTTCTTTTTTTTCCCTCAAAAAACAGAAAAGCTTGTTCACTTTCAATCGGTGCTTTTGTTCTGTGTGTTAGTTGACTGGCTGCCAAATCAATCAGAAGTGGTGACTTGTTTTGAGTCTTTCTTGCTGTAAGTTACATTCTAGCACTATTAACCTACAAACATCAAGAAAATTATCATACATGCAATATTATGCAACTTAGGCACCAAAATGTCAAAGGCCAACTTTTAGTCCTATTGCAACAGCAGTAGCCCTAGAAAGGTCATACAGGCTAAGCTAGTGATAGCCACAGGTGGTGTTAGGAGTCTTGCCCAAGGACTCTTATTGGTATAGCGGACGGTGCTTGCCCTGGTCAGGGATTGAACCCCAGTCAACAGTGTAGAAGGCAAAGGTGTTAACCACTACACTAACCAAGGTCAAGGTATGTAGCCTCTTTTTTTGGTTCAGATTGCTTCATCCTAACGGGAGTTACAGCAGAACATTCTGGGCCTCTTTCGAGTGAATCACCCTGTATCATGTTATACAGTGTCAAAAACAGGCAAGTTTATTAGAGATTAGTAAACAACTAAACATGGTTTGAGGCAAGTTTGTGATAATTTAGACTAACTGGTGCTTCGATTACTTGTTAGCAACATTAGCTATGCAGCTCCAGTTCAATTCTAAAGACTTTAGACACCAACAACAGGCTGATCAACTAGCATGTTGATAGAATGAGGGCAATAATGTGTAAATTGAATGTTTCTATTGCAATAAACTCGAGAATGAAGCAGCGTTTTCACCTAACTCCACAGAGACTGGAGCTCAGCCCAGATGCTAGAGGTACGTTTAGTAGAGTGGAAGCAGGAGGTGCATCACAGTCCATCCCAGCAGAAGTAGAGACTGTTAGTGTTTTAGCTTTGAACTCACCCCCTCGGCCTTCTCCTCTGTGTTGGCCAGCATCTCCTGCAGGGCACGGACGGACAGTGACTGCTCCAGCACAAACGTGCATATCGACAGGTCTGGCGGAACATTCTGGAAACAGAGAGGCACATGATTCAGCTCCAGGCGCAGGTAAGCTTCCCAAAAGCTTTGCAGAGCATGAAGATCACTGATCTGGTAGTATCTTCGGCCATCAAACATGATCATGGCCAAATCATGGGATGAGTTATTGAATGATTTTTATAAATGAGCGTGTTTACTGTGGAAAACTAAACAAGCTAAAGAGAAAGCTGTTCAGATCTTGACATTTTTCTTTGCAAAAACTGTAAAACTTGAAACAACTAACCCAAGGTCTTTGTAAATAATGCCAAAGGCTGCCTGTTTTCTCCACTGGTTGTGATGGCAGCACTCGAACCTTTCAGATGTTAAAAGCACTTTTGGGTTAAAAGAGTTTCACAATAGATTGAAAAAGAAAACGAATTCAATTCAAAGAAAAACCTGATGAAACCTGATATTCGTACCAATGAAGTGTGCCTAATTTGGAAGAAAATCAACAATGAAAATGAAACATAGAATAGAATAGAACTTACAACCATTTGTCACTGTTTGCACACTGAAATTAGACCTCTGCATTTAACCCATCCGTGCAGTGAAACACCCACATATATACACACTAGTGAACAGACACACTAGGGGGCAGTGAGCACACTTGCCCAGAGCAGTGGGCAGCCCTACCCATGGCAGCCCACGACTGCCCCATAATTCAAAGAGTCAAATAAAAAATGGTCCATTTGTCTCTAAACTGCAAAAAAAGGCATATATTAGAAATTGTTTGATATGTTATGCATTATGTAATAAAATTTTCATGCTATAAAAACAAAATGAACTGCTGTAGTTTATTTCCCCTCATTGTGAGTGGATTTATGCACATATTGTGCATGCTTTGCAGTAAATTTACATTTTCTTAAAACAGTCCGTCATGAATTCATCACGGATGTGAAGTCACACCCATAAACACATTTACATACGACCATCCATTCAGCAGCATAGTGATGTGGACCATCTGCAGGCTGTAGAGTTATTGGAGTGGAAGATTTTGGGGAAACTATTAAACATTGTGCTGTTTCTGACAGTCAGTAAGCAAACCAATCATTCCAGCTTTCCAAAGGATCTAAGAGGAATGGCTAAAGATTAGGTTTTAATGACATTTCCAAGAATTTGATTCTAAACTAAACAGGTTATTCCATTGAATGTAAACATGACATAATATGGGCAACCAATCAGAATAAAGGTCATTTACATATATCAGTCTTAACCATTAAGAGAGCAATTATATATATATATATATATATATATATATATATTTAATTCACTTTTCTGCATGAAAATGGTCTTTGATTTATTTTTTCGGACCGGCTTATTAAATTCCAAAACAATAAAATATGTATCAATATAAGTAATCATGTGTGCAGGGGTCCTTTTGGAGTATGTTGCCTTGAGGTAACATTGTGCGACAATGAGAAGAAACGGTATATATCCATGTTCCTTCAAGTGGTGAGACCTGGCTAAATCCATTTTACTGTCACACATTGTTGCTTCTAGGCAACAAAAATATTCCTGCAAATTCTCAAAAAAATTTATACTGAATGTTAAAAAAAAGGTTTAAATGTGCCCACTAAGATTTACATCTATTTACAGCATTTAGCAGACACTCACTAAGGGATAGTACGACCAAGTACATGCTTTTTATTGACTTATTCAAACTCTTCTCTTTATAGTTAACCCTACACTGTCAGAAATCAAGGTACAAACAATGTAAACATACCCTCAAAGGTACAACAGTGGTTTTAAGGTCCAATTCTGTCCCCTAAACAACCTACCTATTTGTACCTCTTCATAACCCGATCGTTTAAAACAGAATAAAATAAAAGCCTGGAGTCAAGACGGGGTGTGTGGAGTCAATAGGACTTAGAGAATATAGTTCCAATGGATTATGTTTCAGTTATGTTCCCTGACTAAAGGTACTGAGATGTACCCTTGAGGGTCCCACCCCAGTGACAACAGAGGTACTGCCCCAGTGACAGTTTCATACCTTTATTTTGGAGAGTGTATGATTGTCTTCAAATATGTATAATGTCATTGTAAAATGAGCAAAATTAGTTTGTTGCCCTGAAGCAACATCATGCAATAGAGGGTAACAAATACAGTCTGTTTAATTCTAAAGGATTTAGACAGATTTGAAAATGGTCATGTAAAAATTTCAGGTGCACAAAACCATAACAGTAGATTTCAGGGGGAAATAAAACATGAGAAAATGCAGAGTAAAGGTCTTTAAATGTTACCCATGATGAAATACAGCCTTCAAACTGGCCATATGCTTCTTGTCACACTGAGTTCATCAAAAACTATGTATGATTTGTGCATCATAGCTCGGCCTAAAAACCCTGCTACACAGATCAATCATTATTGATCGGTCCAGACTAAAATACTCAATCAGCATTATTGGCCTCTCTCATCCCCTGGTGAGGCGTAAAGTGTGTGATTATGAATTCATTATCTCCTAAAGCACACTGAAAAGGCCATTTAACCCCTTTTCATTGGCGAATTAGAGGAGCAATCTGCTGTCAGCAGACTTAGTATTTGTTTGTTTGCTGTTGTTTATCAACAGGAAACAACATGTAAAATCTGTGTGTACTTACATTATGAGCAGTGAAAACCCCATCCATTTAAAGGACTATGCACAGATTAGATAATCTTTACCTTTATGAAGTAATTAAGTAAGTAAGCGATACTTTTTTAGTCCCACAAACGGGGAAATTCCACCTCCGCATTTAACCCCTCCGTGAAGTGAAACACCACATACGCACCAGTGAACACACACACTAGCGGGCAGTGAGCACACTTGCCCGGAGTGGTGGGCAGCCCTATCCACGGCGCCCGGGGAGCAGTTGGGGGTTAGGTGTCTTGCTCAAGGACACCTCAGTCATGGACTGTCGGCTCTGGGGATCAAACCGGCAACCTTCCGGTCACAGGGCCAGATCCCTAACCTCCAGTCCACAACTGCCCCCCATATTATGACATGAAAAACATACATACACTTTGAGTTACATGTCTAGGGCCTGGAGGTTATGGCCTGGAGGTTAGGGACCTGGCCTTGTGGCTGGAAGGTTGCCGGTTCGATCCCCAGAGCCGACAGTACGTGACTGAGGTGTCCTTGAGCAAGACACCTAACCCCCAACTGCTACGGATAGGGCTGCCCACCGCTCAGGGCAAGTGTGCTCACTGCTCACTTGTGTGTATATGGTGTGCCACTTCATGAATGGGTTAAATGCAGAGGTGAAATTTTCCCGTTGTGGGACTAATAAGGGTCACTTAATCTAATTAATTGATTACTGTACTGAAGATGAAGGATGGCGTTCCAGTGTGAGGTCTCTATTGTAATGTTGGAGATTTTAAGTGGAGGAGTCAAGACGATACACTCATAATTCACCTTTCAGAAAATGGATGGATGGACGGATGGATGGATGGATGGATGGATGGATGGATGGATGGATGGATGGATGGATGGATGGATGGATGGATGGATGGATGGAAGGAACTTCTATGAGGTATGTCTAAAGCAACATGGCAAGTTCTCCAAAAGACTGGAAACACAAAGTGTTATAAAATATATACCAAGTTCCTGGCATATATAGAACGACAGTGTTTTAGGGCCTGTTCATAAAAATAAAAATAGTAGATCTTGAGAATAAAGTTATAATATTTTGAGGAAAAAGTTGTAACATTTCAAGAAAAAAGTCATTAAAGTGCCATTAATACCAGGAAAGATCACAGCATTGTGGCCAAAGGCTTTGCAAAGGGAAGGCAGCACCTCCTCGTGTTAAACATGTTGGTGGAGTTATACTTTCATATCGATTCACCCATAAAGAAATACTCAGTCTCCCTGTATCTCGTGACACATCAGCACCAGATTATTAGTATAAGAAACAGCTGAAATGGCTGAGCAGCAAACGGTGTTTATCTAGAATAAAGAGCCAGACGGACTCAAAGGAAATTGTCTGTCTGTTTAGTTGAAGGACAATCTCAGGCAGGGTCATCGACATGGCTATCAGGGGCTACATCTGCACACCATTCAAAGAGAGCATGAGGTTTCACAGAGTGGAACTCAGTTAGCCTACTGTTATCCTCTGTGACCAGCAAACTTTGCTGGCTTGGTGTGTAAAATGGCCTTTTACAGTTAAAGTAACACTACTTGAGTTTACATCACGATACTAGCATCAGGTTTATAACAGACATTACTTACATGAGCTGCAATACTTCTTGGTCTGGGAAAAGGGCCTAGCTTGGTTTGAACTGTCCTTAAATAATGCCTGGCAAATTCAGACATGCTCAGTAGAGCCCTGTTGGACTGATCCATTAGGGGGGGCGGTGTTCATGGGATTCACATAGGTTTGAAAGGTTGCTGTTTTCATTTGATCTTGTTCATTCGGTGTGTTTTCTTCTTTCAAGAATCCATTTCCCCCCTACAGGAGAAGGACTGGTATGTGCTGGGTTGGGTAGACCAGTGGATGTCTATTTAAGGAGCTGAATGCGCTTCTGTGCTGTTGTGGTTTGGCTTCTTCTGCTTCTTCTGCTGCTTACAATCTTTCCAGTGCATATCTACCCCCACTTCCAAGCAAGGTGTGACATTCTCGAAATATTACGACTGCTTGGAAGCAGAGATTGTGATCGATTTCTCAGCTGTAGTAGGCTCTGGCGATGGTAGAAGATGGAGTTGGTTGTAACAGTCATGGTTTTTGAGTTCAGAGTTGGGTTACACACGTATAGTAAGACAAAAAAGCAAAAAAAACACCATGTTGTTCTTCCCGAACTGGCCGCTGCAGCTACGCCGCGCTGCTGCTGGAAACGTTTGTTCCTTGGAGAATAAACTGGACTACCTCTGGATCCAGCGGGCTACCCAGCGTGAGTTCAGAGACTGCTGTGTTTCTGTTTTTACACAGACGTGGATGACGAGCTCCAATGGCCTGCTGTGCTTGACTCGAGGTGGAGGCCTGTGTTTACATCAACACTGAATGGTGTAAAAACGCGGCGCTAGTCTCTAGTCACTGCTCACCGCTGGTGGAGTTTGCGATTATCAGAGCCAGGCCATTTTATTTCCCTAGAGAGCTAACTAAGCTGTACATGGCAGCAGTGTATATAGCTCCCAGCGCTAATGCTAACGCCCACTGAATGAGCTGTACAGCGCAATCAGCGACCTCCAGGACACAAACCCAGACGGACTGTTTATTGTTGTCGATGATTTCAACTGTGCTAATCTGAAGTCAGTGCTCCCCAAATTTCATCAGTATGTGGACTTTGCAACCTGGGAGGCTAATGTGCTGGATTTTGTTTACACAAACATCACTGGTGCATACAGGGCTGAGCCCCGCCCCCATTACGGCTACTTAGACCACTCATCAGACGTACCAAACCAGACCAGAAGCAAATGAGAACCTGACCGCCAGGAGCTATCTCTGCTCTTCGGGACTCTTTTGAGCACACTGACTGGGAGATGTTCAGAAAAGCAACAACTTCCGCTGACTCCATCAACCTGGAGGAGTATACAGAATCAGTGACTGGAATACATCAGCAAGCGCATTGATGATGTTACTGTCTCCAAACTCATCACTACACACCCCAACCAGAAGCCATGGATGACTGCAGAGGTGCACCTGCTGCTGAGAACCTATGACAAGGCTTTCAAGTCAGGGGATAAGGCAAGACCCAGGATAGCTAGAGCCAAGCTTTCCCGGGCCATCAGAGAGGCGAAGCGCACCTACTCAAAGAAAATCCATGAACATTTTCAAGACACTACAGACACACGGCGCATGTGGCAGGGAATCCAGGCCATCACCAACAACAAGTCACCTCTACCTGCTTGTGACGGTGATGCCTCCCTTCCAGATGCGCTAAATAACTTCTACACTTGTTTTGAAGCACAGACCAGCGCAACAGTGCGGAAAACCACACCTCCTCCAAATGAACAGGTACTGTGTCTGTCCACAGCTGATGTGCGGAGAACTCTACACAGAGTTAACCCACGAAAAGCCCCAGGATCTGACCGCTTAACAGGCAAAGTGCTCAGAGAATGAGCTAAACCGCTGGCTGATGTTCTCACAGACATATTCAACATCTCTCTGAGCACTGCAGTTGTTCCAACATGCTTCAAGTCCACCATCTTCATCCCTGTGCCAAAGAAGTCTCCAGTGTCCTGTCTCAATGCCTATCATCCTGTTGCACTCACTCCCATCATCATGAAGTGCTTGATGGCACATCTAATGGCACATCAAAGACCTCACTGGACCCACTTCAATTTGCATATCTCCCCAAACGCTCAACAGATGACACCACACTCCACCTGGCTCTCACCCACCTGGATAGTAAAGACACCTACGTCAGAATGCTGTTCATAGACTTCAGTTTAGCATTCAACACCTTCATCCCTCAGCAGCTGGTTGAAAACCTGAGCCTACTGGGTCTGAACACCTCCCTCTGTAACTGGATCCTCGATTTCCTGACTGAGAGACCTCAGTTAGTCAGGATAGGAAATAACATTTCCAGCACCACCACACTGAGCACCGGTGCCCCTCAGGGCTGTGTGCTCAGCCCACTGCTGTTCACTCTACTGACTCACGACTGCACTGCAAAGTCCAGCTCAAACCACATCAAGTTCACTGATGACACAACTGTGGTGGATCTGATCAGCAAGAATGACGAGTCAGCGTACAGAGAGGAGGTGCAGCAACTTACTTGTATGTACTGGTGCGGAACCAACAACCTGTCTCAGAATATGGACGAAACTAAGAAGATGGTCGTTGACTTCCGAAGAGTGCGAGGTGACCACCTTCCTCTTAACATCACTGGCTCTGCTGTGGAAATCGTCAGGAGCACCGAGTTCCTCAGTGTCCACATCACAGAGAACCTCACCTGGTCCCTCAACACCAACTCTGTAGCCAAGAGAGCCCAGCAGTGCCTCTAGTTCCTGCGGAGACTGAGGAAGGCTCATCTCCCCCCTCCCATCCTCTCCATGTTCTACAGGGACGACCATTGTGGACGACCCCATCCATCCCTCACATGCACTTTTCTCACAGCTTCCATCTGGCAGAAGGTACCGGAGCATCCGTGCCATCACTGCCAGACTCTGCAACAGCTTTTTTCCTCAAGCAATCAGGCTTTTGAACTCACGACTGAACTGAAAGCCACACACACACACACACACACACACACACTCCTCTTTTGATGCTCTTTTGCACTGGAACTCTGGAACTTGCTGCTAATACAGTGTTGTTGACTCAAGTGCCGTGTATATCTTACCTCAGGAACTGTTGCTCACGTATTCACAGATCACAGCATGTTAAATAATCTTTGCACCTTATTTCACACCCCTACCTCATGCTCAGAAATGAGCGCTGTGTCGCCGCTGCACTGCCCCTTCTGTTTACTTTGACTAATGTTTTATTTATCGTATTTATTGTTTTGTTTCTAGTCCAATTTGTTTTGCACATTTATGTCCACACGTTGCACTTTGTGCTGTCTGTTTTGTTCCATGTTGCACTGTGTTGTTCCTGGAGGAACAGAATTTCACTCCACTGTGCACTCGTACATGGATGGAAAGACAATAAAGGCCTCTTGACTTTTCCTCAAATTCATCCAACTTTATTCTTTAAATATTACGACTTTATTCTCAAAGTCAACTATTTTTATTTTTTTTAACAGTGGCCCTAAAATTCTGTCCTAATACAGAGCATCAATTTGAACACTTTTTTTTAAAGTATAAATAAGAAGACGCACGTAGAACAAATGTCAGTTGATGCGAGTTAGATTAGACAATTAAAGTTGAGCAGAATTTAATTAGATGTTTTTAAAGTTGATATGAGTTAGATTAGACATGGTTAATTTTGAGGTTAGATTAGATGTGGTTAGAGTTAAAGAGAGTTAGATGTGGTTAAAGATGATATGAATTAGATCAGACACGTTTAAATTGATATGAGTTAGATTTGACGTGGTTAAAGAGAGTTAGATTAGACACGTTTACATTTATCTGAGTTAGATTAGACACGTTTACATTTATCTGAGTTAGATTAGACATGTTTACATTTATCTGAGTTAGATTAGACATGGTTAAATTTGATCTGAGCTAGATTAGACACGTTTACATTTATCTGAGTTAGATTAGACATGGTTAAATTTGATCTGAGCTAGATTAGACACGTTTACATTTATCTGAGTTAGATTAGACATGGTTAAATTTGATCTGAGCTAGATTAGACACGTTTACATTTATCTGAGTTAGATTAGACATGGTTAAATTTGATCTGAGCTAGATTAGACACGTTTACATTTATCTGAGTTAGATTAGACATGGTTAAATTTGATCTGAGCTAGATTAGACACGTTTACATTTATCTGAGTTAGATTAGACATGGTTAAATTTGATCTGAGCTAGATTAGACACGTTTACATTTATCTGAGTTAGATTAGACATGGTTAAATTTGATCTGAGCTAGATTTGACACGTTTACATTTATCTGAGTTAGATTAGACATGGTTAAATTTGATCTGAGTTAGATTAGACACGTTTACATTTATCTGAGTTAGATTAGACATGGTTAAATTTGATCTGAGCTAGATTAGACACGTTTACATTTATCTGAGTTAGATTAGACATGGTTAAATTTGATCTGAGCTAGATTAGACATGGTTAAAATTGATGTGAGATAGATTAGACATGGTTCAAATTGATCTGAGCTAGATTAGACATGGTTAAAATTGATGTGAAATAGATTAGACATGGTTAAAATTGATGTGAGATTGATTAGACATGGTTAAAATTGATGTGAGATTGATTAGACATGGTTAAATTTGATCTGAGCTAGATTAGACATGGTTAAAATTGATGTGAGATAGATTAGACATGGTTAAAATTGATGTGAGATAGATTAGACATGGTTAAATTTGATCTGAGCTAGATTAGACATGGTTAAAATTGATGTGAGATAGATTAGACATGGTTAAATTTGATCTGAGCTAGATTAGACATGGTTAAAATTGATGTGAGATTGATTAGACATGGTTAAAATTGATGTGAGATTGATTAGACATGGTTAAATTTGATCTGAGCTAGATTAGACATGGTTAAAATTGATGTGAGATAGATTAGACATGGTTAAAATTGATGTGAGATAGATTAGACATGGTTAAATTTGATCTGAGCTAGATTAGACATGGTTAAAATTGATGTGAGATAGATTAGACATGGTTAAAATTGATGTGAGATAGATTAGACATGGTTAAATTTGATCTGAGCTAGATTAGACATGGTTAAAATTGATGTGAGATAGATTAGACATGGTTAAAATTGATGTGAGATAGATTAGACATGGTTAAAATTGATGTGAGATAGATTAGACATGGTTAAATTTGATCTGAGCTAGATTAGACATGGTTAAAATTGATGTGAGATTGATTAGACATGGTGAACGTCTAGACTAGACAAGGTTAAAGTTAAAATGAGTTAGATTAGATGTGTTTAAAGTTGATATGAATTCCATTAGATGTGGTTAAAATTAATGCAAGTTATTTAAAACACTGTTAAAGTTGATATGAGTTCAATTAAATGTAGTTAAAGTTAATCTAAGCTATTTAAGACTTGGTTAAATTTGATGTGAGTGTAAGGTATATATAAAGAGTATATATCTTTCTCTTCTTAGATATTTATATATTTATATATTTAAATTCTATAAGGGGGCACCTAAGATTTTCACTCACTTTCCACCTGTATAAATGTGATGCGACAATAAACGTGATTTGATTTGAGTTACATTACCATGGATATCAGTACCTTGGAGTTGGAGGTGGACTCCAGGAAGCAGAGTCTGTTCCCAAATCCCTCAGCAGCCAAGCACAGTTTCTGCTGCTCCTTGTGAAGTGTGGCTGAACACTGTAATACCACCTCATCATCCTGCACACACAGAAAAAAAAATACTGTTAGTTGAAAAAATACGACATATTTACAGATATAGCAGATTCTCTTATCCAGACTTACAGGGTCAGCTGAACCTCTACTTTTAGGACAGTTGTCCAAGAAACCTACACAAAAATAATGAAAGTAAACTAGATGGATTAACACTATTTCAAGTGCTAAACGGTACCAGTGAGTTAAACAATGCCAACAGCCTCTTTAAACGTCTCTCGGGAGGTGGTGCGGACTTTCAAACGGTGCCACATGAAGCACTTTGTGCTTTCCTGTTTTCCACTTTCATCCGGCGTCACTTTCCTTTTTCATTATGCATCAGGCAGCGAGTCTCAGGACAGATGAGCATCAGTGAAGAGGGAGCCTGATCATCCCACCACTCCATCTCATTGTTCCACTTTTTCTTTTCTGAAACTGATGGAGTTTTGGCCAATAACGATAGCTGGACAACATGTTTTCCTTTAAAAACGAAGCATAAAAATGTTTTTATTGAAGCTCTTCCCTGAATATGAACATCTAAACCTGCTGAAACTATTTAAAAACGAAGCTGAATTTCAGAACTGTGCGCTTCTCTACAGATGTACACAATAGATATGAATAGATAAGAAATGCACAGTAAGCTCCAGACTGTGTTTCTCTTGGATGCTACTGCTGAATTTCAAAGTTTCACCAATTTCCGAGAAGCCAAACAAAAACAAATCGGGAAGTGACAGTAAGGGAGGAGACTGAAAAAACAGTATGACGGAAAAGTCTTGCCTGGTTTAAATGGAGGAGCTATTTGGACCGGCTGTCAGTGAGGCATGGGTGGTGAACACTGACAGGTCTGACAGGTCAAACACATGAAGCGCTCTCTGCCTCAGAGAGTGAACAGCAGCTCACTCCCTGTCTCATCACCCCAGTGACAGACAACTGCGAAAACTAACTAAATAAATAAATAAAAATAAAAAACTGCGGTGGAATCTCACTTTACTCACTAAACGGGCATCAAAAATGTCTGACATGCAGCTAAACATACCCAGCGACAGCACACGTCAATCGTTATCACAACAGTCATGAAAATGGCCAAAAAAGTGACCACACAGACGGAGAGCCAATATACATACAGTACTGTTCAAAAGTTTGTCATCTCATCTATATAATATAGGAACATCTGTTTCTGTCTATGTAATAATAAACTACACCCCAGTAGTATTTTAGACATTTCATCCAATATTTCAAGGAGTTACTGTAAGTAATGTACTAATTACAATTATCTGTGTCATTTTTATCTCTATGTTTCATTACAACTTTTACCATTTTTTATAGCTTTGTCAATCATTATGAAATGAATTACAGCTCTATTCATCATTCTAACGCTTCACTTGAACCCTGTAACATTGACCTAAACACGCTCTGAATGTTACCGCAGATGTCATGTGCTGTAATAAGCTGTAATGCAACCACCACAGGTAATAAAACCACCTATTTCCCACCTCACAACGTGATTGGCCGAGAGGTATTCGCTCTTTAGGCATCACTCATTAATCATATTCATCTGTGATGTAGCGCCAACAATCAGCCGTTAGGAAGCCACAACAGTTTAACTGAAAAGAACTGTAACAAGCAACACCACGTCCGAACAGCAAGTGACACAAATGGGAGACGATGACAAAAACAAAAGTGAGCACGATTCAATGAATGAAGCTGTACATTACACTCAATGTGAGTGAGGGCCGGTCGGCTGTTTTTCACCTTAAATACAGCAGTTAAGCCACCTTTCATCAAAACACAGTGAAACTAGTCAAAAATGTAAGAGGAGAAAAAAAATAAGAGGCTGAATGACGCCTCCTCTAATTTTTACAAGGATATAAAACAAAATGTGAAAATTGCTTGACCACTGGTGGACACGGCTGCTCTTTTCAAAAACCAAACAACCCCCCCCTCCAAAAGCAAACAAAAACTAGTCAAGCCACAAATCCTCACGACTCATGTGAATGGCCTATTTAAGATAAGATAAGATAAGATAAGATAAGATAAGATAAGATAAGATAAGATAAGATAAGATAAGATAGGGCTTTATTGTCATTCACATCACATGTGGTACATGAGGTGGAACGAAACATTGTAGTCACGGTCCAGTCAATCCCCAAAGTGACAAACAATAAACAATAAATAGAAGGTGCATAAAGGGGAGCACAGATAACAGCAGCATGGACCATAGCAGTATGAGTGTGAGGTAGAAGGTGTACATCTTTGGTATTCATTTTCTTTGTCATTTAGTTTATGTATCCCATAGTCATGTATAGATTATTACAGTTAAAATTGCAGGAAAACTTGTTTATTACTTTAAAATATGACCCTTCATACATGACTGTGCTACAGCTCACAACTGGTGCTTGGAATTCGAGATAATTGATTTAAAAACCTTTATTAATAAACTGTAACAAGAAGGTTTAATAGTTAAAAGAATTAATTATTTTATTTTAAAATTAAAATTAAATGAAAAATTTAATTAAAAATTAAATTGTAACCCTAACACGTTTTTTCAAGTGTTCAAGTGGACACAAAAATTGACGTTTCTGTAGAATTGCCCATATGCATTCAGATAAAAAGGGTGATATTAGCTTGTTGTGTGCTTTTTATGTGCAACATCGTCTGAGCTTAGTTGTGGTACGCCTGTATGCTGTGTCAAAACACTACTGGGGGAATTTCAACTGGTATACTGGATGGATGAGTATATTACCCAACACTACCATGAGTACAATCCTGGGTAATCAGGCAGTGAGGATGATACGAAATTATTTCTTCTGAACCGCATAGTCACAAACCTGCAACATCTAAATCCTCTCGGATTTCTTTAGTCCCACTGAATGGAAATGCCAGCAAACAGCAGGTCACTTCTGAAGTTATTATTAGCTATTACACCTAATACGTTCAACTTTCAAATACATATTTTGGAAAAAGTGTTCTTATTTTGAAACTGGTTTAAAAGAGCTACAAATGAGTTCTAATTTTGGTCCAACTGTGCAGCACAACACTGTCAAATGTCCATGGAAAATGCCAAATAAAGCCTCCAGTCTCTGTAGTTCACCACTGAAAGGACAGCACAGCTCAAACAGATGATGTCCTATGACAGCAGCATAAAGGGAAACTGAACTAATGGCAGTAAAAACGCCTCGTGGGATTGGGATTACGCGTTCAATACAGTCTCATCAGCCATTAAATCACCCTTGGACAGGCTCGAGTTTGACCTTTGACCTATGAACAAGAACTCTTGTGGACAGAGGCTCTGTGGAAGCACTTTACAGTAAAGGATTTTGACTTAAAGTAACTGAATGTAAAAAAAATCATACGTGCTTCAAATTGTTCATATATGCAATTACACTTGAAATTCATTGGAATTAGCATCAAACCCTGACTGACTGAAAGCTATATAGTCTTGGATAGTGGGTTGGGATAGTGTAGTGGGTAACACCTCTGCCTTCTACACTGTAGACGGGGGTTCAATCCCCACCAGGGCAAACACCCTACACTATACCAATAAGAGTCCTTGGGCAAGACTCCCAACACCGCCTTGGCCTGCCTGTGTAAAATGATCAAACTGTAAGTCGCTCTGGATAAGAGAGTCAGCCAGATGCCGTAAAATGTAAATGTAGTCTTGCAGAGCCAGAAGTAGAAGAAGAGCACCCCCTCACATATATATATATATAAATCACTTATCTGATGATGGCTCAGTTTAGACAGTTGGAGACAACACAGCTGACAGCAACACCAAATCACTTATAGCTTCATCCCTCTTTCTTATTCTGCCTTGTTTTTCCACTAGAGGTGGGAGATATGACAAAAATACAATATTGCGACACTTCACCTAACTATCAAAAACTGTGAAAACAATTTTTATTTAATATTTTCTCTTCTGTCTCTCTCCTTTTTTGTTTTTCTTCTTTTCCTCTTTCTTTCTTTTTCTTTTTTCTCTTTCTGCATACCTCTCGTTCAACATCTTCCCTCTCTCTCTTTTATCTTTTCCTCCATCTTCCTCCACTGTATCTCTCTCTCTCGCTCCATCACCTCACTCTCCCACTTGCTCTCTTTTTCTTCCTCTCTCCACTCTGAGTAACTCTCTCTCGCTCCCTTGCTCTCTCTCACTGCAGCAGGTGATAGACAGTAGATGATGTAGAGAATATAGAAGTCTGTGTGTGTGTATGTGAGAGAGAGAGAGAGAGAGAGAGAGAGAGAGAGAGAGAGAGAGAGAGAGAGAGAGAGAGAGAGAGAGAGAGAGAGAACTCCAGGGGATCCTGTAATTACAAGAGAGGGCGACACACACATCATTCTTGGCAGGTTGCCAGGTTGTCTCTGCAATCCCCCACTGCAGGAAAGCCCTGCTAGTGTCCCCCATAAACCCACTGCAGTGACTCAGCCAGCGCGGGGGCTGCGCGTGAGTGGGGCGTGATTTACAACAAGCTGCAGACACGTCCCCTCCACAAACCATCAAACCATCAAACACACAACACCCTCCTCCAATCGTGTAATCACCCCAGTGTCACCCAGAGAGAGAAGGAGAGAAAGAGAAAGAGAGAGAGAGAGAGAGAGAGAGAGAGAGAGAGAGAGAGAGAGAGAGAGAGAGAAGGAAATAAGGGTGGAACTGAGATAAACAGCAGTGCAGGAGAAAAAGAAAGAAAGTGACCAAGCATGATGAATACAGAAGGGGTGGAGAGAGAAAGAGAGAGAGTGAGAGAGGATAAATAAAACAAAAGAGAAAGTAAACAAGCATGAGGAATAGAGGAAAGGTGAGGAGAGAGAAAGAGAGAAATACAC
Source organism: Pygocentrus nattereri (assembly GCF_015220715.1). Classification (NCBI taxonomy): domain Eukaryota; kingdom Metazoa; phylum Chordata; class Actinopteri; order Characiformes; family Serrasalmidae; genus Pygocentrus; species Pygocentrus nattereri. The sequence continues at coordinate 36,114,256 of NC_051223.1, forward strand.
ACTGGGGGAAGAGGAAAAGGGGGGGAAGACGACTGTTCGAGCGTAAGAGACGCAGAAGGGGTGCAGAGCGAGAGAGTGAAAAGGGTGGAAGGGAGGAGGGAAAAGGGGTGGAAAAGATATTAATGGCAGAGCGAGAGAAGGAGAAAATGAGTGAGCGAGCATAAGAGATATAGAAGGGAAGCAGAGAGAGAGTGTGAGTGAGTGATGTTCAGGTGTGCTACACTAAAGCAGTCTGCAACTTCTCAGCTACAGATCCCCACTAGCAATCACACACACACACACACACACACACACACACACACACAGTCAGTGCCACAACATCAGACAAACGCACAGAGGTCTTTACATTCACTCTCTCTCTTCATTCAATCTTTAGACACTCAGCTTTATACTGTTCCACAATGAGAACTGATAAACCAGTGTTAGTAGGAGAACATTCTAGAACTGTGTGAACTAGGTGGGGGGGCACTCTAGAACAATGCATTCTAGAACAATGCTAATCCAAGACAGTGGTCTAGAACTGCAACAGGGGAGAACATTCTAGAACAATGCTAATCCAAGACAGTGGTCTAGAACTGCAACAGGGGAGAACATTCTAGAACAATGCAAGAGAGCAGTCTAAAACTGCAATTAAAACTGGATCTTTATTGATCCTGGGGGGAAATTGCGGTGTTTCAGTAGTAACACGTATAATTACACATAAACTTACATATACTATGCAGAAAAAAAGAAAATAGAAGCAAATCTAGACATAAGTTACAGTAAAAGAGAAATAAAATAAAGTATAAAAGTAACTATTTACATATTCACATGGCATATGAGACAGATTCGCTGTATTTACAGACAGCAGGCACGGAGTG
>NC_051223.1:36120115-36137615 GCF_015220715.1 Pygocentrus nattereri
GCCCAGCACCCTTGGTTAGGGTGTGTTGAGTGATGTACCGCCTAGGGGTGGGATATGGTGATCCGGCGTTGTACGGTATCTCTTTATTTTGCGATACATTACTGATACACTGGCACCAAATATCGATTTATTTATTGAAACATGGATGTGCTGTAAATGCTCTAAACAGACTCCCCCTCCTATTTGATTTGATGAAAAGGGTAAACCTGCGGTGAAGAAAAAGAAACTCGCAGGGGAGAAAAGGTGGACATATCTGACTTTTTCCTCCTACATTTTGAGAAATCTGTCGTTCCTTTTGGTTTCTGTGTGTATAAAAACGTAACATGTCAAAACGAAAGAAGCGCAAAGCCAGAGCACCAATCAGGGCCCAGCGGTCACTTTGTTTAGAGCTGGTTTTGACCTGTTGGTCATACCGACCCAGTGCAGCACGCGGTTCAACGTCAGCGCAGCAGCGTAAAACTTTGGGAGAGTCTGTTCAACATAAATGATGAACTAACCTAACTTTGTGTAAATAGAGCTCAATATAGAAATATGTCCACATATGCAGTCGAGACTGACGCGGCTTTTTTCTGAATTTCTACAAACACCATTTCATTTTATAGTAAATGAGTTTGGGCTGGTTTATGTTTATGAACAGACGCCTACAGATCAACATAGTAAAGGAGCTCATCAGTGATCCTGAGTTTAAAGCCAGTTTTTATTCAACTTAAACTTGGAACTAAGTTGTAAATAAATCTGAAACTGAAACTTTGCTTGTGTGTAAAAAGTGATTTCAGAGCCACTCGGTTCTCCCTGATGGAAACTGTTTACCTTCAGTGTTTTGTGCTTCTGATCATTTTAATAGACGTCAGCGTCACTAATTAATGACGTTCTATTAAAAGACTGGTTTACCAAGAGAGACGCTGGAGGACTTTCACCTGAAATGAGTTCATGAAGCCAGTCTTCATAGCTATATGCATAGCTACCTTCATCATCATCATCATCATCATCCTACAATTAATACAGCTTTTAAAGCCACACTCCCTTTCACGTCCCCAGGGGCTACTAGTATTACTTTGTCTATCACCAGGTTTTATTTTAACCCCAGAACTGTTCTGCTTTCTGCCAGTTTATATTTAGTCTCACATTGAAATGATGACCCACACAGTCAGTGTATGTGTGTTAAAGAGGCATGAAGCTAAGCTCTGCACTCTGTTGTACATTGTTTCATATTTATTGTCAAATTATATACATAATACATAATAATTTAGGAGCATTTTATTTTCTTCAGTTACACAGATGTCACTGTATTGTAGATTGTCTTGCAATATATCGAGTTTCGTGAGGTCATCGATACCGCGGGCAACGTATCGGGATAATATCGTATCGTGAGATGCCCTGTCATCCCCAGCACAGTACTGCCCACATGCAACACTGTAACGTTAAGAACTACAATAAGTATGAATGGACACTCAAATGGGGCATTAGAAGTTATAAATAAGCAAGAAAGAATATCCTAAAATATGCAGTCTCAGTGGCTTATTGGCCAAACATTACACTTTTCCAGGATGTCACTAATAATTCCATTATATATCAATCCTTTTACTGACTGTAGAAGACTGAAAAGTAGACTATGAATGTCCAGGTTTTCCAGGAACGTGTGGGAACCCTGTTATGTGTACACCCACTGTCCACTTTATTAGAAACCCCTCCTTCATAGCTTCACCACGCTGGTGTACAGTTATGCTGCGTTTACATGCTGAAAAACATTGTTAAGTGTCTAATAGTGCTATGCAGCCATGGAAACGTCACCATGGTGACAGTACCACCATCTATCAGAAAGAGTCGAGCAGTGTGGTGGAAAGGTTTGTGTCATCAGCGGTCAGTTCTTGACCACAGAGCTCTTGGCTGGATATTTATGGCTTTTGGACCACTCTCCGTCTGCAGTCCGTTGTGCCAACACCGTGATTACAACTCTGAGAGATATCACAAACACACACACACAACTGCTGCTCAACTAACACACACACACACACACGTAATGAGATTAGAGAGAGAGAGAGAGAGAGAGAGAGATAAAGACTGATAAAGTTAATCTCTGTGCTCATTAGGTCATGTCTGAGTTCCAGCTGAGATTACAGTGTGTGTGTGTGTGTGTGTGTGTTGTGTCTGGGTTAACACAGACCCTGCAGCACTAATTAAACTACTGACAATTCTCTCTCTCTCTCTCTCTCTCTCTCTCTCTCTCTCTCTCTCTCTCTCTCTCTCTCTCACCTGAATACATTTCACTCGCTCATTGTCTGTCTCTACATCCCTACACTTCTTCATCCCTACACACCCAAACATGCTGACTCTCTCTCTTTCTCTCTGGCTATAACTGCAATCACCATAGGCGTCTCTCTCTCTCTCTCTCTTTCTCTCTCTCTCTCTCTCTCTCTCTCTCTCAGTTGGCACTGGCAACAAACTAATTTGCTCTCATTGCAGATGCTGACAGTGTAATATTATAGCAACATGACTGTGCTGAAACAGGTTTTGTTTTGTTTTGAGAGAGAAAGCGAGAGAGAGAGGGAGAGAGATCGAGAGAGAGAGAGAGAGAGAGAGAGAGAGAGAGAGAGAGAGAGAGAGAGAGAAACTCATTGGTGGATGGGCTACAACAGCAGAACACGCATCAGGTACCTGTCCAGACCAGAACACGATTCTGAGGCTTCAGTGGCCACAGGCTCACTCAAATTAGACAGCTGAAGACCGGAAAAACGCTGCTGGTCTGCTGAATCTCGACTCTGATAAGCAGATGTTAGGGTCAGAATTTGGCACAGTTCTGGTAAACATCATGTCAACAGGTCAGAGTGTGAGAGTGTGTGTGGGGGGGGTTTAACACAGACTCTTCAACGCTAATTAAACTGCTGACCATTCTCTCTCTCTCTCTCTCTCTCTCTCTCTCCTGAATATATTTCACTCCCTTTCCTCATTCTCTGTCTCTACCTCCATACACCTCTCTACACTCAAGCATCTCTGCTGATTCTCTCTCTGGTTATATCTGCAGTCACTGTAGGCCTCAGTCTCTCTCTCTGGTCATAATGGCAGTCACCATAGGTCTCTCTCTCTCTCTCTCTCTCTCTCTCTCTCTCGCTCTCTCAGTTGCCACCAGCAACAAACTAATTTGCTTTCATTGCAGATGCTGACACTGTAATATTATAGCAACATGGCCGTGCTGAAAGAGGTTTTGTTTTGAGAGAGCGACAGAGAGAGAGAGCGCAAGAGCGAGAGGAGAGTAGAAGAGAAGAGAGAGGAGAATAGAGAAGAAAATGTAAAGAAAAAATGAAAAAAAAAGAGAACAGAGAAGAGAAGAGAAGAGAAGAGAAGAGAAGAGAAGAGAAGAGAAGAGAAGAGAAGAGAAGAGAAGAGAAGAGAAGAGAAGTGAATTATTCAGCTCTGTACTGCAGTGCTCTGGGTGTTTGAAACAAAGCAGGGAGCAACAGCACTGCAGTCAGATGCCTCTCTCTCTCTCTCTCTCTCTCTCTCTCTCTCTCTCTCTCGCTTGGTCTCTCTCCCCCCTTCTCCCTCTCCTACTCATTTCCTTCATCTCCTTCACCCACACTGATGTGTTCTGTTCAATGTTCGCATTCAGCATCATGAAGAAAAAAACAAATTAGTGTAATGACCTGACATCACACAGAGAATCATTTTCATTTCATTTTCAGTAACCGTTACATAAAACATCATTAATCTATAATGAAACATACTGATGACTTTACCAGGAACACCTGTACACCTGCTCTTAATCAGTCAGCCAGTCACATGGCAGCAGCACAAGGTATAAAATTATGCCGACATGGGTCAGGAGCTTCAGCTACACTGTAGGTCAGCTCAACTCAAAATGATACAGTAACTGATTACATCACTTTTCTTGAGTTGAGTCAACTTGAGGACACAAGCGATCACACAACTGAAATCTCTTAGTTGAGTCTAAAGTTCTCTGAATGGTTTAGCTCTGCATCAGTGAGGTAAATAAAATGAGCTTGTTTTTTTTTGTACTTCACTTCCCCGACTAGCCAGGACTCTTTCCATCACACAATCCTGCTAGATACTTTTCCTCCTGGGTACTCACTTATGTATGGCTATGGCATCACTGTGGCTCAAACTCACAACCTCCTGTTGGGGTGCCGGCTTAGTCCACTGCACCACTCAGGAACACGTGAAGCAACTCAGATTTTGTCTCTATAAATGTTTAATACACTGGAGAAAATATTTGTTGTTTTAACTTTAAAGCAAGGTATCGTCGGATGTGGTACAACTGTCTAATAATTCATCCCAACATCAGCAGGTTGTGAGTTTGAATCCCAGCAGTGCCATAGCCATCCATATCCAGAAGCCCAAGAGGAAAGTGCGCCAGATGGGACCGTGTGATAGAAGGAGCGCCAGCTCCTCAACTATGAAGTTTGAGTTGGATGAACTCAGGTTTCCTCAAGTTGAGTCAACTCGAGAAAAGCCATCAGTTACTATATCATTTAAGTTGATTTACGTTTACAGTGTAATATTCACATCAAACACCCTGACTGGAATTCTACAGTAACTCGGATAATCACTCTTTACGACAGCTGGTGATCAGAAAAGCATCTCGGAACATACGACTCCTCAAACCGGATGGTGGATGGGCTACAACAGCGGAAGACCACATCTAAACCATTAAACAATTAATTCAATTTGCAATCCCGATGGAGGTCCTCTTTAACGATGATGAACATGAGCTAGTAAAGAAGCTACAACTGAGAAAAGGAGATGGACAAAGAAGAACATTTGCGAATCAAGTAAAGAAGCTGCTCGTCTCAGAACAACTTACTGTCCAGCCCAGAGGCCAGACTTCAACATGACCTGAATGTGTTTGGGATCATTTGGATGGTGAAAAACAGAAAATGCAACCAACTTCTAAGACTGAACTTTGGAGGTATGGAAAAATTTCCCTGTGGGTTTCTTTTTTTAAAAAACTGAAAATGAGTTCACTGAAAAGAATGGAAGCTGCAAAAAAAGGTAGAGTGGACATGCTAAGCACCGAAACACAGAATAAATATTTTAGTTGTAGAGGCTCCTGTGTAATTATCTACTGAACAAAACTTTTAAAAATAAATTGGTCATTTTCACCAGAAATGAAATAAACAAAGGCTGGTCTCGTACTTTTACACAGTACTGTACACACCGTGCCAATCATCATTTGATAAAAAGAGCCCAAAGAGAGAAAAAGCCCAAGAAAACCACGATAGAAATAAAGAACGAGTATGAATAACACACACCTACTCCTCTTTCAGTTCAAGGCTGCCTGCTTGTGCCTGTGAATGCATGTGTGTGTATGCATGTGTGCATGCAGTGTCTGTGGTCTCTGTGAGTTGCTGGCTTCTTCTAGAGGAGATACCGTGGAAACGGAGGTGGGCGGGTGGAAGAAGAAAGGAGTGGGTGGAGTCTGGCAGGATGAAGGGACGACAAACAAGTGATCAGTGGCTCCGGCATCCGCATGATGCTTAAAACACCACTCTGACGCACAACACCAGCACACACTGCCGTCTTTAGCTGTGAAGGGAGCGGGACTGATCAGAATCCCACATGAAAAGCGATGTTTGGGATCTAAAGGATAGAAATTTTGAGATGTGCTACCAGAGAACTTGTAGAGAGAAGAATTACCACTCTGCAATATCTTCCGGGTTTCTCAAACGCTAGAGGGCGCTCCCGAGTCCATAAGGAATGGGTTAATATGGAGCATTTGAGCAAAATCATAGTTTATAAATACATTTATAATGTAATGTAATACATATAAATACAAGCTCCTTTAACTCCCATTCATTGAGGACTCGCTCGCAGGCGCCCTCTGCTGTTTTCAGTCCTGTTTTTGATATAATGGGGGAAATAGGAAGTGGCCAGGCTCCTGATAACTGCTACTCAAGAAGCTTGCAGTGCTTCTAGGACAGAATGAGTACAGCATCAAGTACAAACATAACGGCTATTTAAAGCAGGACTAAATAGGATTTGTTTCTTAAAACTGAATTAAGTCAGGACCCTAAAACATGGTGAGAGTGGGCCGCTGAGAGTCGCCCTGTACAGCCTGAAATAATTTCTTAAAAGTCAGAGTCGTCAGATCAGATCTGGCCTGAGTTTTTCGGAGCACGTCATATGTCTTTACATATTAACAACACATGCATGGGCTCAAGCATAAGGCCTGCCTCGATGTTTAGGTCTCAACATACAAAATCAACACTGATAAAAATGTGATGACAATAGTAGATCATTCCCTCACGTCCTCAGAAGATGCGTCCTTTGCTAAGTTTTGAATAAGTTCTCTTTCAATTCTCTAATTCTCTTTCAATGAGCTTGCTATCGTCACTTTCATCCACTCGGGGAAGGGGTCCAAAGCACAACCCACGTTACACAATATTCTTCTGCACGTTGTAATTACACATTTCCACCAGAGAGGCCTCCAAATCACCATTGTATATAGTGCAGCTTCAAACATCTCAGCATATATTCGAATAGTTAAATATATAGTACAGAACACTAGATAGATAAGAACACTACATACAATGCTAGGTGCTTTTTAAAAACGGTTCTATATAGCACCAAAAAGGATTCTTTTTACTATTTTGTTCCTTTTTTGGAACCTTTCTTGGCTTAGAGTTAAGCTTAACCCAACCATACACTCTTAAAAAAGACTCCTTAAGGGTTCTTAAGGGTTAAGTGTCAAGAAAAATGGTTCTATATAGAACCATGAAGACTCAAAGAACCCTTTGCATAATTAAAGGGTTCTTTGCATCATGAAATGGTTCTTCAGATTGATGAATGTGTTGTAGATGGTTCTATATAGAAGTGCTTTATAGAAAAGGGTTCTGTAAAGCACCAAGAAGTGTTCTGCTATTGTTACGAGCCAAAGAACCCTTTTGTGGTACTAAATAGAACCTTTTCTGCTAAGAGTGTAGCTTAATCCAACCCTTAAAAAATGGTTCTTTAAGTGTTCTTTAGTCAAGAAAATGGTTCTATATAAAACTATAAACACTCAAAGAACCTACTGCATGATTTAAGGGTTCTCTGCATTGTGAAAGCGTTCTTCAGATGGTTTTATGGAAAATCCTTTTTGAAATGGGTTCTATATAGCACCAAAAAGGGTGCTACAATCGTTACAAGCCAAAGAACCCTTTCTTTGGTTCTATATGGAACCCTTTTTGCTAACCTTAACCTCAGGAAGCAGCTAAAGAGCCAAATATACACTCATCCGCAGACAGACACGGTGCTGTTGCTCTAATGTGCTCTGCAGTGATAACAGTGGGGAATGGAGCTGGTGTTATCAGCATGTCTGCGAATGCCAGAGTGTATCTGAGGACGCTGTAAGCCATACATGGTCAATGTGAGTGTGTATATATTTGTACAGGACTATAATGTCCTCATAATGTCCACAATGTCCCATGAAGATAGTAACCTGAAAACTAATGAATTCGCATGTACACACACCAATCAGTCATCACATCAGGACCACCTCCTTGTTTCTACACTCATTGTCCACTTTATCAGCTCCACTTACTGTATAGCTGCACTTTGTAGTTCTACAGTTACAGACTGTAGTCCATCTGTTTCTCTGATACTTTGTTACCCTGTTCTTCAGTGGTCAGGACCCCCATGGACCCTCACAGAGCAGGTACTATTTGGGTGGTGGATCATTCTCAGCACTGCAGCAACACTGATATGGTGGTGGTGTGTTAGTGTGTGTATGAGTGGATCAGACAGCAGTGCTGTTGGAGTTTTTAAACACTGTGTCCACTCACTGTCCACTCTATTAGACACCTTGTCAGTCCACCTTGTAGATGTAAAGTCAGAGACGACAGCTCATCTGCTGCTGCACTGTCTGTGTTGGTCGTCCTCTAGTCCTTCATCAGTAGTCACAGGATGCTGCCCACAGGACACTGTTGGCTGGATATTTTTGGTTGGTGGACTACTCTCAGTCCAGCAGTGACACTGAGGTGTTTAAAAACTCCAGCAGCACTGCTGTGTCTGATCTACTCAGACCAGCACAACACACAAGGCTTAGTGATTGGTATAGGGTAGTGGGCAACACCTCTACCTTCTATGCTGTGGACTGGGGTTCAGTCCCCTGTCTGGGAAAACTCCCTACACTATACCAAGAAGAGTCCCTGGGCAAGACTCCCAACACTACCTTCACCCTCCTGTGTAATATGATCAAACAGTAAGTTGCTCTAGATAAGAGCGTCTGCCAAATGGCATAAATGTAAATGCTTATTAAGAACTTCAACACAAACCTATGGAGCTAGTCTTAGGTTATAGAAGTGTGTACTGTCAATGGGCCCATGGCTTATTAAGAGGTTAAGCCCTTACATGGCTTTATTAAACACTTCTATACCCTGTACATTACTGAATAATAAGCCTTAGCATGTAATAACTCTGGGATTTTGAGGGATTGAAGTGTCTAACTGCTGTGTTCAGCTACACTGTGAAGGTTTGCTTATTTTTATAGTTCACGGTAAGTGAACTGTAGTAAGTGCTCTAACCTACATGGAGAAGTCTGCATAACCTTAAGAGCAGTGTAGTTTGAGGGGGGAACCTCTAGGGGATGTAGTTATGGAAGAGATTTGGGTGCCTACTTGCTTCTAGTTTTGTTAGAAACAGCCTTATAGCTCCAGTTCTGAACGAATGAGACAAACTTCAGACAGAAAACATGTCCTGGCTTTTCTACATTTGGGGTAAAAGCTCATATAAGCTCATACGAACTCATTTTCAGAATAAACTCTGGCATCTCCACACTGAGAAGATTCAGCTCTAGTGGCTCAGTTTGGCTCTAAAAGATAAAGGCATTCTTTTTGGGAAGAATCAATGTGGTGTACATCAGAGACTCATTACAATCACTACACACCACCAGCCTAAAGCACACACACACACACACACACACACACACAGAGGCAGACTCACAGACTCGCACACTCTCTAGTCCATTACTGGTGCAGAGATATCAGTGTGGGTCAATGGAACACTGGACTAAAAGGCAAAATAAATATTCACTGACCACGCCCATCACATCACAGTCTAAACACACCATAATGTGTGCTAATGGACACTGTCCACTGCTTCAACAAGCACCCCAACCCCCCACCCGATATAGACACACACAGCTGCATAGAGGTAAAAACATATCATCTTACCACATATTGAGTGACTACTGGTGCACAGTATTATAATAATAATAATGATAATAATGATAATAATAATAGGAGGCAAATCAAAATCAGCCAAGATCACAATCTGTAGAGTTTTTGACATAATTTAAAATTTCCTGTTGTTCTTTACATTCTATATACATTCCATGAAACAGCCCAAAATGAGTTGGAAAAATTGGCTGAGTTTTATTCCTTCTGTGTGTGTGTGTGTGTGTGTGTGTGTATATATATATATATATATATATATATATATATATATATATATAGATTATCTGTTCACTTTTTCTTCTATGTTCTTTACTTTCTCAGTTTTTATTTTTCTTTCTCTGTTGCTTTTACTGTAAAGCACTTTGAGCTGCATTTAATCTATGAAAAGATAAAAATAAAGAAAAATAAAATAATAAGAATAAAGACATTATTATTAGTAGTAGCATTATTATTATTATTATTATTATTATTATTATTATTATTATTATCATCCAAATGATTAATAAAAAATTGCCAAAACATTCCTGACTGATCCATCCATTATACTACTACTACTAATAATACTAATAATAATAATAACAATAACTATAACAACAACAGCAACAATAATAATAATAATAATGCTATTTTATCTTTTAACACTTATTAGGAATCGTATTAAATAATACGTAAAGCTGTTTATCTGGGTAGACATAATTAATTAAATAAACAAAAAAAAAATATATAGGAATAAAAACATAGCAAATTTTCCTATTATATATAAAAAGACAAAAACCAAAAGCACTAATCAACACATCACGTCTACTCTGACACTGAGCATCACCATAAACAGCACTGTACTGAAGGGCAACAGTGCTTGAAAGTCGACTGACTCATGAAGCCTCAGGTGCTGGTTCAGTAATCACCCTCAACAACCCTGATAACCTTCACATGTGACCGACTGTCCAACTGACTTAGTCTGTTTGTGTCAGAGGGACGACACTGGCTGTGTATCATCTCAGACATAAATACTTACACAAAGTGAGAAAAAGCTCACAGAAACTTTGCTCCTATTTTATTTTAAGTATATTTAATTACACATTAACAATCTTCTTCTTCTTTCGGCTGCTCCCTTTAAGGGTCGCCACAGCGGATCATCTGCCTCCATCTTGCCCTATCTACTCCCTCCTCTACTTTCACACCAACCACCTCCATGTCCACCTTCACTACATCCATAAACCTTCTCTGAGGTCTACCTCTTCTCCTTCTCCCCGGCAGCTCCATCTCCAACATTCTTTGCCCAATATATCCACTATTCCTCCTCAACACATGTCCAAACCATCTCAACCTAGCCTCTCTGGCTTTATCTCCAAACTGCTCCACCTTCACTGTCCCTCTGATCTGCTCATTTCTAATCTTGTCCATCCTTGTCACTCCCAACGAAAATCTCAGCATCTTCATCTCCGCCACCTCCAGCTCAGCCTCCTGTCTTTTAGACAGAGCCACAGTCTCCAAACCATCCATCATAGCAGGACGCACTGCTGTCTTGTAAACCTTCCCTTTCACTCTTGCTGCTATCCTTCTGTCACACATCAGCCCTGACACCCGTCTCCACCCACTCCATCCTGCCTGCACCCTCTTCCTCACCTCTTTTCTACACTGTCCATTGCTGTGGATGATTGACCCAAGATATTTGAAGTCATCCACCTTTACGACCTCTACTCCTTGCATCTTCACCTTTCCACCTGCCTCCCTCTCATTCGCACACATGTATTCCGTCTTGTCTCTACTGACCTTCATTCCTCTCCTCTCCAGTGCAAACCTCCACCTCTCCAATATATGTAACAATTGGTCAACTACTGCTGTTAGAGATAAATTAGAGCAGCACAGCTTTTGTGAATACATGTGTATCAACTTTTACACCAGCTTTTACTTTTCAATTATTAATCATTAATTACCTACATAAATATATAATCCTAATAGTTATAACACCATGTCTGTTCTTATGTAATTACACATGTGTAACAGGATGAACTGCTGTTTTACCAACAAGACTTTCCTGACTGTAACAGGAGATATGTAATTACGAGAGTACTTATACTATGTCTTCACAGGAAACTCAGACTTTCCCAACATTTAGATAACTGTAGTAGTTTACTTGTGTTGTAACATAGTAATAGCTTTAAAGCATTCTGTAATATGACATTATATACATACAAGAGCATATAATTTTTAAAACATTCACCTCCATGTCATTTTTGAAATTACACATTGATATTAATTTATGCAATTTGATCAGATTACCATGCTACAAAATAAATGTTAAACTGTCTCCGTTTACATGCAAAGACTTTTGCCAATCCAATTGAACACATTCTGATTATAGATTAAGACTGAGGTGTTTATATGCATACTCTACTCTGATGAGAATAGAGAGCCACTTATTGTAGACGTTACCATGACAACAAGCATCACGTGAGTCCAGTCAGAGTGAGATGAGCAGCAGTGAGCAGTGCTTGTGTTTTTAATTGCTTTAAAATGTCGCGTTCTGAGACACAAATAAACTGGACGTCCGTCCCACCGCCGTTTTTTAAAGCTCAGAGCATAAACTTCGTCTTCTCTGTGACGCGACGCACATGCAGAACGGACTTAAAGTTTCCGATTGGAAGTGTGATCAGACACAGGCGTTTACATGGATTTTATTCTTCTATTTAATGGATTATTTACAGGATTAACCACCTTGATCAACTGGATAGAATTGTGTCCCGAATGGCCTCAATCAGACTAGCCTATTCCTATTGAGGTGTTTACATGGACGTATCCTATTCCAGTTGAGCTGTTGGTCAGATTATTAATGAATGATTAGGCTGCATGTAAACGTGGCTAGTGGCTATGTAAAAATTATACTTTAACAGAGCGATAGGAAATGAAACGATATGTATAAAAGTAATTTGTCACTGCCTTTATAGATTTATGGCATTTGGCTGACGCTCTTATCCAGAGTGACTTACAATTTGATCATTTTACACAGGTAAGCGAAGGTAGTATTAGGAGTCTTGCCCAAGGACTCCTATTGGTAAAGGGTAGGGTGCTTGTCCAGGTGAAGGATTGAACCCCAATCTGCAGCGTAGAAGGCAGATTGTACTTTCTGTCCACATGGGACTCTGGGGACTTGCATATTATGTGGGACTGCCTAAAAGTTAATGCTTTCTGGGAGGAGGTTGTTGATTCCATCTCTTTTCTGACCAGGACATACTTCCCCATGGACCCTGAACTTCATTTACTGAAAGATGACTCTAAATTCCCCATTACTGAAAATTCCCGGAAAATACTGGCTTAACGGCAGCCAAAAAAGTAATTGTCCAGCACTGGCTACCCCCCAACCTGTCTATAGGTCATTGGCTCCATACCGTACTGTATATCCTATATCTGGAACTGCCATCTGCAAGAATTAGCAATGCTGGCTCTGGAGCTCTTAATACATGGATTCACGGAAAGTCAGGACCCTTGTGCTTGCGTAACTATATGTCTATCAATACAACTCTACTGTCCATTCTGTCCCCAAAGAATTGACAGGCGGCATACCAGAGCAGAGAGAAAAATAGTTCCAGTCCAGACGGCAGAGTAAAGAAGCCCTCTCGCCCAATTTACCCACTGAGTGTGCCGTGTTCTGACAGCCTGCCAGAGGAGCAAAGCTGCATCGCACGAATACGGAGAGATGAGTCAGGAGTGAGCGCAGGTTAGAGGAAGAAGACTCACGTTCAGAATTCAGAATAAAAACACTGCTACGTTACTCTCACTTCCTGCAAACTAGCACTGCCATCGTTGACAAAGAATATTTACACATCAGACCACAGTGAGGGCCAAAGAAAGAGACCAATTGTTCTTCCATCTGTCCCAGCTTCAATGTACAGTCACTGTGCTGAGATAATGTCTGGACAATAGCGGTCCTGTGGTCAGAAAGTGACCGATGATGAATGTGGCAGAGGGGGCTGATGAACTGTACAGCAAAAGAAGGACTGCAGTCAGTCACTGTACACCAGCGAGTGGAAAACAAGGTAGGTATTTCTTATAAAGACGCCAGTAAGTGGAAGCACAAGGTATGTGTTTCTAATAAAGTGGCCAGTGAAGTAGGTGTTTCTAATAAAGTGGCCAGTGAGCAGAAGTGAGCAGAAGCATAAGGTAGGTCTTTTTAATAAAGCACAAAGTTAGAGTGAAAGATGGAGTTGCTTGGCCACAGGCTGCTTTGCCTGCCAGCTTAAAATCATAGAACCGACTCTTTTCAATACCAGAGAGAGCTTGAGGAAAAGTTAAAAAAGTTAAAACTGAAAAAAGTGGACTTTCCAATGGGATAATGATCCCAAACATACAAGTAAATCCACTAAGTAAATGGATCATCAAGGAAGAAATGGAGGGCTGTGGAATGGCATAGTCAAAGCCCAGATCTGAATACCATAGGAAGGCTGGGATGGGATGGTCTTGAAACAAGGCTGTATTTGCAAGAATCCCTTCAAAAATTGCACAGTTGAAAGAATTCTGCATGGATGACTGGGCAAAAAGCCCGAGCTCCCCTGATGGATGCGAGTCACGAGAGTGACAGTGGGAGGAGGAGGACGAGGACACTGGTGCTGGCCACGAGAGGCACCAGAACAAGGAGCAAGTCCTGAGCTCTGCCGCCCGAGCCCCACCCCTGGTTACGCAGCAAGGCCGCTTCACTACACCTTACATTCGACCCAGGTGGCCGAGCTGCCAGCTGAGGGCGGTAACTGGAAGGCGGAGCAGTGAGCTCTCGTTCCCTCTTGGCTCGGATGCTCACACTGCCCTTAATGAGAGCCAGCTGATGCTGATCTGGCTGGCAGCGTCAGCGCCTTTTAAAAAGAGCTGAGAGGGAACAGAGAGAGAGAGAGAATGACAAGCAAAGAGAGACGGGAAAGAGCTGAAAAGCTCGAGGAAGAGACTGAAAAGTCTAGCAAGGTAGAAGCTGGCTGCTGCAAGCCTGAGCCCTGCCTCCAGCGTCCTCCTTGAGCCCGGGGCAGCACATGCGGAGCCAAAGGAGGCATAAACAGTTACCGAAGTCAGGGGTGTACTCACTTTTTCAAAACACAAAAATTACTTTTTTTTTTTTTTTCGTAGTGTTGAAGTCTAAATCAAGCCAATATATATAATTTATAATTACCCCAAGAAAAGCAGGAGTTCCTTCCATATGTCTCTCTAATGTTTACTCCCTCAATGACAACCTGGATTACCATTAACTCAGACTGTGTGTGACTACACAGCGTGTCTGACTCAGGTTAGATGCTCCAGTTAGTGTGTTTTATAGTTTGTGTTATGTGGTTACTTTGTGACATGTTGGTAAAACTAATAATCTCAGGAAGAATTCCAGCTGGTGTATCACTCACTACTACTGCCTTTCCAAGAAATTCTGGCATAACAGATTTTGCTATGTGCAATTTTACTGCTGCTTGTGAACCCATACCGCCGATGTGTTAAGTTCATCTGGTGGGTATGTATGCGTCACTCAGTCCCCCGTCACCGATAAATGATACAGCGTTTTAGATGCCAGTATCTGATACAACACATGACAAACACAATCCTATTCAATCTTTAATATTATTAGTTCTTAGGGTGGTTGGTTAGTGTAGTGGTTAACACCTCTGCCTTCTACACTGTAGACGTGGGTTCAATCCCCACCTGGGCAAACACCCTACACTACACCAATAAGAGTCCTTGGGCAAGACTCCTAACACCACCTTGGCCTTCCTGTGTAAAATGATCAAATTGTAATTATTAGTAGCCCATTTTACCCTGAGATGCACTACAGTCCCCAGCATGAGCTGCAACATAATGTCTGAGCCCTTTCTTCCAACCACAATCTACAGGCCAGCAGTTACACTAAAAGAAAGACGCCTGGTGTCTCGTTCAAGCAAATAGCCAGTTTTAAAAACCTATGTAAAGCAATTCATTTTTATTTATAATTATTTTTGGCCAAGTATTTAATGCTTATATTGCTGTTGCAGTTTTGGCGTATTTTTAAAAAAAAGGCCCATTCGGGTCTCCGCAAAACGTTCAGTGAAAATGAAACAAAAACACTGGCCCACAGATTCGACACCCTGTGTTACACAAATAAATAAAGCAAATATTGATACATGGTATTAATGTAAAGCAAAAAATCCAACAAAAAATCCAATTCAGCGATTTATCGCAGTATCAGCTCAGCTCCAATCACCGTCCCTTTAACAGGATGTCTAAATTCCCTCCGTGTCCAGCCAGGGAATCGTCTAGCCGGCCACTTATGTGGAGCCGATAATGATTAAGTCACATTTAACTGAACAAATGATTCCTGCCACGATTACTGACCGTCCACTTTCCTCCCCGGATACGGTGTGACGCAGTCAGAGCGGAGAGCCGAGGAGGAGCCGACTGTGAAGCTTCTGTAGGTCGCTGATGAAATTTCAGCAGTTTTATAGCATTGATTTACAGCACAGTGTGAAAGCATGAACAGAAATAAAAGAGAATTCTGTGTGTGTGTGCGTGTGTGTGTGTGTGTGTGTGTGTGTGTGTGTGTGTGTTGGGGGGGAGGGGGGCTGTATTGAGTCAGTGAGAGTGGGTGGTCTGAGTGGGCGTATGCTCTAAAGACAAACGATGCCGCAACCCTGAACTCCAGCTGTAATCGTGTTATATAATGAATGGGAGACAGAAAGAGAGAGAGGGAAAAAGAGATGGGGAACAAGAGAGGAAAGAAAATGAGGCACAGGGAAGAAAGAGAGAAGGCAAAGAGAAAGAGAGACAGAATGAGTGAGGGGAGTACATAAAAGTGAAGAGAATAACAGAGAGAGGGAAAGAAGAAGAATAAGGGGAGTGAGAGGACGAAGGAGAGAGTGAGGAAGACAAACGCTGAGTGGAAGAGAGAGAGAGGAAAGAGAAGGGGAGAGAGCAAATGACAAAGAGAGAAGAGAGAGAAAAAAGGAGCGAAGCAACAGAGAAAGAAGAGGGAAAAAGAGACGGGCGAGTGAGAGAGACAAGAGTGAGCGCAAAGGAGAGAGGGAGATAGGAAAAGAGAGAGAGAGAAAAAGAGAGGGAGGGAAAAAGAGCAAGAGATGAGAGACAGAGAGAGAGACAAAGAGAGAGGGAGAGAGGAAGGGAGAGGGAGAAGAAGAGAGGGAGAAATAGAGAGGGAAAGAGGGAGGGTGAAAGGAGAGAGAGAGAGAGATCCAG
Organism: Pygocentrus nattereri; assembly: GCF_015220715.1. Classification (NCBI taxonomy): domain Eukaryota; kingdom Metazoa; phylum Chordata; class Actinopteri; order Characiformes; family Serrasalmidae; genus Pygocentrus; species Pygocentrus nattereri. The sequence continues at coordinate 36,136,480 of NC_051223.1, forward strand.
TGAAGGCTGGTCAGAATGTTTTTTATACTGTAAATAGATGATTTTTTTCTGCCCAGAAATCTCCCGTCGCTTACTCACCCACACCAACCGCAGACTAATGAATATATGACACACACACAAACTCGTACAGTAGAGCTCTAAAATAACACACAGTCACCAATACACCATCGCACACAGCCCAAACAGAGAGTACAGTGAACAAACCCGTCATTAATAATTCAGCCTCCTCCATCTGCCTTTATTGTTGTAGAAAATAAAAGCCGCCAGGAGCAAATCACACCAGGCCTAAACCACAGCCGTAAACACAGCGGCGGGGCGTTTCCCCTCTAAAAAAAACTTTCAAGTGACAATCAGACAACACTGTGACGGTCCAGCTCTGACACAGAGCCTCCTAAAGCCCTGGAGAAAGAGATGTACAACTTCTGCCCCTTTATAACTCAGACAGCCACGTCCGAAGCACAGCCCACATTACAAACTGTTCTTGCACATATTGTGTGCAATTCCACATTTCCACCAGAGAGGTCTCCAAAAACACCAAAACCTACATAGTGTCACTTTAACATAATGTGCCAATAATGTGTGAACAGTTATTTCTGGCTTAATTAAAATCATTAAACTCGATTCATGAATCACAAAAGGTCATAAGTGATGTGGTTACCACCAGGCATCTATAACCAGAGCACCACTCAGCACATTCCTGCTCTTTAAAGAGAAATCACTGTCGTGCGCATCGACCCAGGCTGAGCCATTCGCACCGAGTCCTCTCTCACTGACCCGAGAGGAGACGCACTGTTACTATCAATCATCACAAACTAGCAATTACAGCTTTGGTCCAAATTCGTTACTGAAACATTCTGAAAAAAACAACAGTCATAAGTGTCGTACTGTTCAGAGTCGGTCAGGTCAGAATAACCCACAGCGTCTGGTCAGGTCCAATTACGTCCACTATGTGTTACTTTTCTGAGAAAACAGGCACTCTCTCTCTCTCCACAGCACTCTTCTGCCCCCGAGCATCTCTCCATTTCCAACAATGGATTCTAAATGGTCACAGCGGCTTCTTCTGTCCAGAACACAGACTTATTCTGCCTTTTGCCTCACTGTGGGTGTGAGTGTACTTGTGAAGAAGGGGCAGCTGG